>NC_056741.1:823852992-823945492 GCF_019279795.1 Protopterus annectens | reverse complement strand
GAAATATACCCTTTTCCCCACTGTAGTGCGATTTTGAAGTTAGTATATTTAAGTAGCAGGGGGTATGGGGGTGCAGGGGTGCTTGCACTCCTGCAAAAATGTGTTTCTAGTATGTTTTGTGGTTTGCTTTTGTGCTTCAGTAAACTGTCATTTGTGAAAGTGCATTTTTGCTTAAGTGCACTTTAGCTAAAGAGGGTTCAGCTCTCTGTTCTTCTATAAAGTGTGTTTTTGAAGAATAGTAGACCCATATATATATATATATATATATATATATATATATATATGTGTGTGTGTGTGTGTGTGTGTGTGTGTGTGTGTGTTTGTCCTTTTCTAAATCCTGAAAGCTCATAATCTTGAAATTCAAAATACTGAAGCCAAAATCTTGAAAGTTCAGAATACTGAAAACTCAAAATACTGAATTTCATAATATTGAAAAAACTACAGGATACACTTACTATACTCCAGCAGAAGTACATAAAGAAAGAAATAAAAGACAAAGCATATTAGTTTACTCCAACTATTAGCAGGGGCGCAAGCCTTCCTGCACCCCCCCACACCCCCTGCTACTTAAATATATCATCTCCGAACTCGTATTTTACTACACTAAGATGAGTTATGTTGTATAGCAAATTAAAAGGGAACATGACTAAGGGTACAACAGGCAGTCATGAAGCATGTAATGGGATGTTTGCCATTTTCTTCTATGGAGTGCGATCTCAGAGTTGATATATTTAAGTAGCAGAGGGTGTGGGGGGCATAGCCCCCCACATGAAGGGTGCAGGGGAAGAGTAATATGTTTTGTTATGTCATTGTGTTGGAATATTGTAAGTGCTGGTGTAGTCTGTTTTTTAAATATTATGAAATTCAGTATTTCGAGTTTTCAGTATTTTGAACTTTCAGGATTTTGGCTTCAGTATTTTGAATTTCAAGATTATGAGCTTTCAAGATTTAAAAGCAGACCCGTGTGTGTATGTATGTATGTACACACACACACACACACACACACATATATATATATATATATATATATATATATATATATATATATATATATATGGGTCTACTTTGGGAGCTCAAAGTTTCAAAACTTCAAACTTCATATGGTCGAGACCATAAGATTGAAGTTTTGAAACTTCAGATGATTTAAATGGAGACTGCCCTACATCACGGTATGGAAAATTTACTGTTCTCTTCACTGTATTGCGATCTTGGAGTTGGTATATTTAATTAGCAGAGGATTTGAGGGGGGGGGGGGCGTGCAGGGGAGCTTGTCTCCCTGCATAAATGTAAAAAAAAATTGTTTTTATTTTTTATGGAAGTTTTGAACTTTCAAAGCTTTGATCTTATGGTCTCGACCACATGAAGTTTGAAGTTTTGCACGTTCATGTTTCCAAAGTAGATCCAAATGGGTCCCCTTCACAATATCAAAAGTTCAAAACATTGAATCACTGGTCTGTGAAGACCAGATGATCAAAGATTTGAAATATCAGACCTTTTCAATGGAGATCACCATATAGTGCGAAGCGGGGACTTTACCATTCTCTTCACTATAGTACGATCTCGGAGTTGGTATATTTATGTAGCAGGAGGTGTGGGGGGTGAATCTCCCCATAGGGGTCTGTATGTGGCCTTGTCCCACTGCAAAAATGTGAAAGAAGCTTTGTAACAGTTTAGGTTTTTATTTTGCAAGTTTCAGTATTTCAGAACTTCGATCCTCAGGTCTTTGATGATCAGAGGTTTGATGTTCTGAAATTTAGATTCTTTGAAGTAGACCCATCCAAATATATATATATATATATATATATATATATATATATATATATATACACATATTTCATTATTTAGAGAACATAAATCTCCATAAACGGTCCATATGTTGAGAGTTGAACAACCATCTCTTTCTAACAGTTTCAGTTTCACAGCTAGTATTTCCTTCCCGTGCTCAGTGGCATCTTTTTCCTATAGGTAGGACTGGGACTTAATGGTGTATGATATTTGTCTTGTTTACAAAGACTTCATATGCTGTATAGTGTTTGTCAAAGGCAGATTGATCAGTTTTGGCAGTTTTGTATACATGCATGGGATCCATGGAAACAGCACTGTATAGGACAGAGGAATATATTCCAAGCTGTGATCGAAAGGTTGTCCCTTGACACATGCAGAGCACACGGCTCTTTATAACTGCAGGCAAAACTGCTGGCAAGTAGATATTGTAATTTCTTAGCCCTTGAGGCATTTCTACTGAGAAGTTTGATATGAAGGCATAAATGGTATTAAGGGAAACATGGAAATTGCTAAAGTAAACATATTTTCTTTACTTCAGTGTTATAACAGGCACATTTTAAGTAGCCATTTTTCAGCATCCAGTTCTAGACCATTCTTACTCCCTCATGTTTCATTTTCTAATAACCCTTCCTCCTTCCACTACAGTTACACTCATGCACTCCCATCTGTCATATGCCATTTCTAAAAAATATCTAGTTTTTGACTTTCCCCTTCTAATGCTATTCAGTACTTTCAGATTGTTTCAGGCAGTCTTGTGCCTTCCTCTTGTTCCTTTCCTCAGTTTAACTATTATGAAATTTGACTTTGTTTTCCTTGTATAATACAACTGAAAAATGTCTCAGCACCTTTTATTAGGGGTGGAGTTATATCTTCCACTAGTTGTTTGTCAGAATTTTTAATTATTTTACTGGATACTATACTTCTCCTTGTATAAGTATAATCTGTCTTAATACATTTGTATTTCCTTGCATCTGTTACAGTGACTTGTTTATTCTTGCACAGTCATGCCACTCATTCTGAAAGCCTTAAATGGATTTATTTCTTATTTTCATCTATGGTTTCAGACAGACTGAGATGATATGTCTTTCATGATGACTGCCTTGTATCTGAGCCAGTGTTTTACTTAATTTGCCGTATAATTTTCCATTAGTTTCACTTCTGAAGCTTCTATACACCCCTTTAAAAACTGCATTTCTAAAAATATTGAAATGTTCTGTAACTACAATGGGGTCCATCTTCTGTACTTATCCTGATCTACCAAGTGGTGTGATCGATGTGCAACAGAACACCCATGAACAGGCTACCAAGTGGAAGTCAGAGAGAGTACTGCTTGAATATGAAAAGTGAGATCACAAAAACACCAGTAATGTGACAGGGGTACTAACATGAAGGCTGCAGAATTCCTCCTCCTCAGGGTACAGCAATCTCAGGGTGAGTATATGTTTGGGGGGCAGGGAAACATGAAACGGTCACTTAAACATGCTTTAAAAGTGTTACAGCAAGTTTCAGTTTTCTCAAGCAAACTGAACTTGCAATTTGGTGATCACACGTTTGAGTATTGAATGGTGCGTATTATATTTCTGTCATAAAATCCAGTGAAGAAACTAATCAGTGAGGTGATTCTTTTAATTATATATTTTAAAATATGTTAGGCTAGATTATGAAGTAAATTCTTGTAAGTGCAATTTATGATACAACAGTATGTCAAAAGACAGTACACTAATGACTAGTTTGCAAGACTATAAAACACATGCAGCAGCATGCTCACTTCAGAGGTAAATAGTTGTTAAAATTACCAGCACTGAGTATGATTTAGTGTTGCCAGAATATGTAAAGTTCATTGTCACATTAGAAAATGCATACTGAACAGTGTCCCAATTAACTCTGCAGTACATGGAAAAGCAAAGGCATTTAGTTTTTATAAGAAATATCAACTTTAATTTCATACAAGGAATGTTAACACGTTCAAATGATACAGGTGTTGTTTTGTGAGGACTAGAAGTGCAACAGACTGACGCTAGTGACAAAAGATAGTTTAGGACACAGCTGGAAATGCAATATGGAGCACATCTGCAGTCGAAAGAAAAACATCCATGAAACAGCTGTTTAAACAAAAAAAAAATAGAATATGAGGTGTACATATTGAAAACCAATATCCCCTGTACTCTCAGGTACACGAGGTGTACTCCCGAATTCTATTCTAGGGCCCCTACTCTTTATCCTTTTTTACTAATAATCTTAACACAGCTACTTCTCTTGCCTCCTTAGTCCAATACGCAAACGATTCCACACTCATATGTGTTGCCCCTTCCATACAACACCTCCAAGATATAACCCAAAATCCTTCAATTGAAACATGGCTTTCCAAATCACAACTCATACTCAACCCTTGTAAATCCAATCTTATGATCTTCCACCCCACTAGAACCAATGACCCGCTCCTCACTTTCTTCATCAAAGCTATAGGTAATACAACTATTACACTGGCATCCTCCACAAATCTCTTAGGTGCCATGATTGATAACAACAAGACATTTGACATACATACATCCCAAACTATAAAGGAAGTTCACAAAAAATTAGGCACACTTTCTAGAAATAAACAATTTCTAACTAGTAATACTAGGATATACATAGCAAGAACACACCTTCTCTCTGCTCTCCTCTATGCTTCACCCGTACTCACCAATCTGAAAACAACTGACCTAGGAAAACTTGAAGCTTGTTATAATAAAACAGCAAAATTTGCTAGTGACCTTGCACATCGATCACACCACTGTCTAGCACTAAAACAACTCTTTTGGCTGGAACTACCACATCTACTAGCTTATAATCAGCTGATAACAGCTCATACACTACTTAACCAGCCAGAAAAGACCCCAGTTCACAAAACTATATTTGAACCATATTTTAATAATTTAGTATCATGCTCCACTAAGAAATCTGTATTAAAAGTAAACAAAGCTAAGAATGCTACGGGAGACTATCTTTTTTCAAATCATGTAGCCAAAATCTGGAATTCACTCCCTCTTACTGTGAGATCCGCTACAAACAATACTCATTTTAAAAAGTTACTTAAGACCCATTGAACTAATACATGGCACTGCTTATGTAACACTCCAGACTAGCTTAGACCACCACCCTCAACAGACCTTTCTACCCTACACAAACTATATCTCTGAAATCTAACTTCTGCCTCTGGTATGCTAAAATACCTATCTCACCTCTATTCTCTGTAAATTTAAAACCTGAATTTAATTTCTTGTAATTTCAATCTAAATCTAAAACCTGAAATTCATTCCTGTTAATCTCAAAAATTACTATCCGAATAACTCCACTAGTTGAAGGGACAACCAAGGCGACATACACTATAAAATGTATTCAAATGACTGAACTACCGGTAGATTAAAAATAATAAAATATTTATTCAAACAAGGTTAGCGCTTTCACAAACTTGCTTCATCAGACCTTTAAAAACCACAAAAAATAAGGTCTATAAATAAGGTCTATAAATACTAAATCATAATTCAAAATGTCCACTCAGATGTAATAAAAACATGTTACAGCCCATATTTAAAGATACATCATATATAATAAAACATCTCCAGTTGATTGAGACTATTGAACATAATTTTTTGCGGTTGAAGAAATTACAACTGCAACGACAACACTTTGAATATTGTTTGGAACATATCATTGTTCCTCGTGGGCTATGAGTTCTTAATATGCCCACGTAAGGTTCCTTGTATCCCAATTTGCTTGCGAGATGGCAGCGTTTCAATTTAGAGGTGAGCGTGAAATATATGCTACTATTAAATGATTTTTTTGGTCCTGAAGAGGATAAATTAAGACTAGAGTTGAAGCAACAACAAGAATTGTTATTTAAGAATTTTTCTAATGTTGCTGTTGAACTGCTGTTAGAGAGTATGCTTGATGGCATGGCCGTCTTTGAATGGAAAGTAGTAGCACAGAAAAAGATGAAAATCTTGAGGGATACTAATTACTTTACTACCGGACATGTGTTTTTTTGGCCACGAGCCAACAAGACTGACCAAACCATCCAACTGAATGACAATTCTAGAAATAGAAGAGAGATGGACAATAAGACTGTTAAAACTGGTGCTTCAACTACTGTTTCTAAACATGTTGAGACTGTTGATTTGAATGGAGTCAAACATACATTAAAGAATGGATCTGTGGTTTGCCTGGATGAGACTGTGTTGGCCTCATCCATTGAACCCACTAATCCTACAGTATCTGTTGTTAATAGAGATTTTATTGATAAAGTTAGTAATACATCATTGACCACTGATCATGTGGAAAGTACTTCGTCTTGTGCACAGAATTTGTTCCCCAAAGTAGTTGTTTATAATGCTGGTGAGAAGGACAGGGTTGTTCGCCCTAAACAGAAGAGTAAAATTGATCAACCAGCTGTTTCCCCTGCCATTTCCTCGACTGGCGCCATCCCTGCAGACCTCCCTTTTCCATTACCTATCTGCTCCGAGAGGTATGTGAGGTGGGACAGGTCCATGAGCAGGGGGCGCCAGAAGAGGAAATTGTCTGGGGAACAGATACCTACACAGACATTAAAGAAAATATGGGGGAAGATATGACATCTTTGGTTGTTAATATCTCTTCCTATGTATTGAGTTCATTTGAAATGGATTTATTATGGAAGGGACTTACATTTATTCCATCCACCAATAGTAAAGTAACTGATACTATTCTGGATCTTAAGATGTTTTGTAGAAGTGTTATGTTGAATTATTTGTATGACTGTCAGCAGTCAAATAGCATTTCTAATACTGGTGTACAGCTACCTGTGTTTAAGCCTTTAAGTACTTATATTCCTAACAATCATCCCTTAATAGAGGCATATTTGAAGCTTACAGAAGAGAGGCTATATAATTATTATGATAACTGTGTTGGTAAGCATAGACCCGGTTTGAAGTATAATCTTTCATTCCAGGAAAGGGAAGCCTTGGAGAGCTTAAGAAGGAACACTAGCATTATCATTAGACCTGCAGATAAGGGTGGTTCCATTGTGGCAATGGATTCTGACCAGTATACTGGTGCCATGATGGAAATGTTAAGTGAGAATAGTTTTTATAGTGAAGTTAAGACTAATGAAGTTGACCTAGTGATTAAAGCTATTCAAGCTTCCATACAAGAAGCCTTTCAGTTAGGCTTAGTCTCTAGGGAGACTTTACATTTTCTAACTGTTTCTGACCCTCTTATCCCTATCATACAGGGTCTGCCGAAGATTCATAAATGCCTCAAAGTACCTCCTATGCTCCCGATTGTTTCAGGCAGTGGTTGGAGTACAGAACCGTTATCTATTTTTATAGAAAAACATCTTAGACCCATTATTAATAAGAATAGGACTGTACTTCAAGATTCCAAACAATTTTACTAGATCTTTATGAATGTATTGAGTGTATAAATGATGTAGAAGGTTTGGTTTTTGTGACTATGGATATACAGTCCCTTTTCACGATGATACCCAATGAGTTAGGTGTCAGATATGTGCATGAATATCTGAGTTTACATAGTGAGTATGAGGCGACACTCATAGATTTGATTTGTTATTTTTTAGAAATAGTCCTTAATAACAATATTTTTGTCTTTCAAGATAAAATTTTCATTCAGAAACATGGCGTAGCTATGGGCACTTCTTGTGCCAATAGCTACGCCAATATGTTTCTAGCTCATTGGGAGAACACAGTTCTTTTTAAGCTGAGAGAATTTGAGGATAATGTTTTATTCTATTGGCGATTTGTGGATGACTTGTTTCTCCTATGGAGAGGTACTATTCCTGATTTGGATAAGTTTTTTAGATGTATAAATGTTCTTTGTGAATGTTTAAAGTTTATGATATATTTTTCTAGCACACGGATTGAATTTTTGGAGCTGTATATAGAAAAGTTACAGGGCTCTTTTATTAATACTGGTGTGTTTAGAAAATCATGCTTCAGGAATACTTTGTTGTGTAGAAGCAGTATGCACCCTAACTATGTTTTTCGTAACCTTATTCATGGCCAGGGTATTACAGCTTCTAGGCTAAATCCAATGTTATTGGGTTTTCACAGTGAGATTGTTCAACTTGAAGATAGATTAGTACAGAGAGGATATAACCGGACTGAGATCCTTAAGTGTTGGTCTGATTTAGATGTGTTGAGGGGAGATGTAGCAGCACCTTATTATGGACCCAGAATTGATGTAACACGTCCTCCAAGAGATATGAGTGAACATGTGAAAATACCATTGTTTTTTACAAGAGATCATCGGTCATCGAAGGATATTTTTGGGCTATATTGGCCCATTTTACAAGTGGACCCTGAGATAGGTGGTATAGTTGGTGAGAACCCTTTGTTCTGTTTTAGGAATACTAGAAATTTAAAGAGGCTGCTCTGTGGTAGGAATGAGTATTCCTGTGACTCAGTGGAGGCTGGTGTTACTTTACCATGTGGTAAGTGTAATTTCTGTCACTTCATTAATAGGAGTGAAGCCTTTGAACATCCTGATCTTGGAAGACTTTTGTGTTTAAGGTTAATGCTGAGTGTGGCACCTCGAATGTGGTCTATTTAGCAGAGTGCACACTTTGTGCATCTTTCTACGTTGGTAAGACCAACAGGTCTTTGAGAGAACGTTTGAGGGAACACCTCTACTGTATACGTAGAAAGGCTGAGCACAATGCTTTATCTAAACATGTTACGAAATATGGCCAAGAGCATACTTTTACTTTTAGAGTTATTGACATTATCAAGTCTACTATTAGGTGTGGGGACGTTACTAATCACACTGAGTATAGGGAGAATAATTGGATGATCTTACTTAGAGCTGATAGAGGGAGGGGCCTCAATTAACGTGTTTCCATCAAACCATCACTTAAGAAAAGGAGGGTACCTAAATGAAATGTATGCATTTAGTAATATATTTTTTAGATAGGATCTGAGGTGCTATTAATATGGTGCACATAGATAGGTGATATTGTTTTAGTTGAGTGTACTATAAAGTGTTTTGTTATTATCAGGATTCTACATTCTGATATTATGTGCATGATGTTTTATTATATATGATGTATCTTTAAATATGGGCTGTAACATGTTTTTATTACATCTGATTGGACATTTTGAATTATGAGTTAGTATTTATAGACCTTATTTTTTGTGGTTTTTAAAGGTCTGATGAAGCAAGTTTGTGAAAGCGCTAACCTCGTTTGAATAAATATTTAATTCTTTTTAATCTACCGGTAGTTCAGTTATTTGAATACATTTTATAGTGTAGTGGAGTTATTTGGATTTTTTATTACTTTGGTGTGTGAAGGAGCATTTATCCTGTGGGTTCCCAGTGGTATTTGGTTCAAAAATTACTATCTTTATCTCTGGAGTGCAGAAAATCCCTGGTGACCACTGTATCCAAGATTATATATGGAACTGAATTATTTTTGTTTTGTTCATCTAAAACTGAGACAGGGTAGAATGAATGAACATATGTATTATGCATTGCTAATGTATTTATTTTATATACCACTATCCTATTAAGCATTACTTTGTTTTCTTTCTTAACATATGTATATTTAACCCATTAAATGTCCATCCTCTATTTGTTGATTGTATGTGGAGCTTTTCTCCCCAGGTCTCCGCTGAAAATGTTTTTTTTACACAGTCGGAGTTTCCCGGGAAACAAATGTAAAATAAATAATAAATAAATATTTCCTAACTTAAGTGTTGAAGACACAGGTTTGGTGTGCAGTAAACCAAAGCAGGAGATTAGTGTACTCAGAATTTAGTTACATTTTAAAGGGATAACTCTATACAAAGAGACCATAAATACAAAAATAAAAAAAGCCATTAAAAAATATCTGTAGTTTGTTAAGCATTCCTACAAGCAGCAAATCACTGGCAGCAGAAATGATGCAGTCAAATAGTACTGTGCATGGCTTCCCTACATACTGAAGGTGAAATTCTTTAAGCATCAGTAGTACGCAGGAAACAAAGGAGATGAATGGCGTAACACCAAATGCGGTTTCCCATAGGAAACCATTGCCAGTGTAGGTTTTAAGTGTGGGTCAGCATTGATTCACTTGTTTTAGGAAAGTTCTTCCTTCTTCAAGCTGGTTTAAGCATGGAGCTGGTATATAATATTGGGAGGTGTCAGGGACTTCCCCCACATGGGGGGTGGGGTGCAGGATGCTAAAATTGATTTCTTTCACCCTTCTGAATTTTGGGCACTTTTTTCATCCTTTCAGCTCATCAGTTTTCAGGAAGTCAGCATTTCATAGTAGAACTCCAGTGAACACTGGAAGACTGGTAAGGTTGTTCTACACCAGCCTATGCTTTCAGGCCGCAAGATCCGAGCAGGCTAAGCAGGTTAACCTATAGGCAGGTCCTTGGGGCACAGCTGATTTTGTTTTGTGTGTGTGCCTTTTATAATATCTTTTTGGCTGTCTATCATGCAGTGAAACTGCTTGTGTCTACATATGGATTACCTGAAGGCATCTGCAACTTTTCAGTTCCAGTGTTTGGACAAGTGCACCTTAATGCTAACATTTTGCAATCTGGATGTGCTCAAAGCTTAACATCCAGAATGCCCACAACGTACATAGGTAAAATGCATTAGTTAGCTCAGTATATAAGCAAGAGGTGATATGGTCTGTCTCATTATCAGACTAGTACCCATGTTTATATTAATAGATATTTGCAAATGATTTGTATGTTATATTTTATGATGGAGCTCTGCACTTACTTTCTTCATCCATTTGGAGATCCTAGCACTGTTTCCATTTCTTTTGGTAATCACCCCACATATGTTTTAAAATGCAGCCTGCCTTGTCAGACTGCTGCATCCCTGCCAATCTTTTTAACCCCACCTGTTTTGAGAATTCTAGCCCTACCTTACAAAACTACTGTTTCATATTTTGAACTCTCATCTGCACCTGTCTGCATTATCCTTACATATACAATTGGCAGCTTGTAGCGCACCTCTAGAACCTGTAGCAATAACCTGCTGAAGGTCAGTTGTCAGACCCCTCTGAAACTTGGAATGCCCTTAAGCACTGCAGTCAGGTGTGATCTCAGGCTGCAAGATTTTCTCGTTGACAAGGTAAATTATCTTTCAAATGGGTTCAGTGGAATTTAGTCCACTTGGTCATGATTATTCCATGATCTTCAAAAGCCTGCAGGTCACCTGTCCCGAGCCTTAACCAAGTAATGTGTATTAGGCTATGCTTTGCATGTTTTCTATTACATTACTGCCACACCCACCCATGTATTTTCTATTCTATCTTTTTAAATAGAGGCTGCTCCTACTTGTCTAGTAATTGACAAAGGCATAAAGTCCAGCTTAGTACTGCACATTAAAAACATAAAGCAACATTGCTAGTCACCAAAAATGAAGAGAAATACTTTGTTTTCTGGTTATTTACATTATTTTTTCATAAAGTCTTCTCTTTGCTACTTTTCAATACATAGTTCCCCCACTTATCTGAATGCTGTGATTCTCTAGAAATCTGTCTTATCACTTTTTATAGTAATGGCTGTTATTAAATTTTACCCCAGTTTACTTCCTCTTTCTATAAACCTACTTATCTTCTGATCCCACCTAACCCTCATACATCTTTTAAACTATTTTCAGGTTATGGACTCTATGCGTCTTTTTTATTTGTTGCTAAGCATTTCTTGCATTTTGCTTTCTCATCATCCAGAGTTTACATGTGGAACCACACTTCTTCATCAGTATTATTAACAATGCCCAGCTTGCACACACCACCCACTTATCTTTCACATCTAATGCATTAATCATGGTCTCTACCAAGATTCTGCAAATATGTGTGCCTATTGTCTTTCCCTGATTCTGATGGTATTATAACATTCTCTCCTATCTTATTTATCTGCAGTCTATTCACATTTGGGCCTGTTCTTTTCTACATGTCTGTCTCCCTGTCTCTGTATATTGTCTGTCTTTCTCTATCTCGCATTTTATGCTTAAGTGGGACTTCAGAGTTGCAGGCTGAACTGTCATCTCAGGGTCTCTGTAATACATTTCAGGCAACTCTTTATAGACAACCATCCCTAACATAGCTTTGAAACATTTATCCATGAAGAACAAGAACAAAGACCCCTGACCACTAGCACTGCACTACCAAGGCTTCTGTGGCAAAGCTGTGTTAGTTTGTACCTATTTCATGTAAAAAGTTCCATCTCACTATGCTGCATTCTTTCAAGGGTGAATTTGTAGTATTACACTTTGGTAACTTTCTTGCACCTCTCCTGAGATGCCATCAGTAGTATCACATCTGGAAGTTGGATATCTTCATGTATTAATCAGTAGTATCACATCTGGAAGTTGGATATCTTCATGTATTAATCAGTAGTATCATATCTGGAAGTTGGATATCTTCATGTATTAATCAGTAGTATCACATCTGGAAGTTGGATATCTTCATGTATTAATCAGTAGTATCACATCTGGAAGTTGGATATCTTCATGTATTAATCAGTAGTATCACATCTGGAAGTTGGATATCTTCATGTATTAATCAGTAGTATCACATCTGGAAGTTGGATATCTTCATGTATTAATCAGTAGTATCACATCTGGAAGTTGGATATCTTCATGTATTAATCAGTAGTATCACATCTGGAAGTTGGATATCTTCATGTATTAATCAGTAGTATCACATCTGGAAGTTGGATATCTTCATGTATTAATCAGTAGTATCACATCTGGAAGTTGGATATCTTCATGTATTAATCAGTAGTATCACATCTGGAAGTTGGATATCTTCATGTATTAATCAGTAGTATCACATCTGGAAGTTGGATATCTTCATGTATTAATCAGTAGTATCACATCTGGAAGTTGGATATATTCATGTATTAATCAGTAGTATCACATCTGGAAGTTGGATATCTTCATGTATTAATCAGTAGTACTACATCTGGAAGTTGGATATATTCATGTATTAATCAGTAGTATCACATCTGGAAGTTGGATATCTTCATGTATTAATCAGTAGTATCACATCTGGAAGTTGGATATCTTCATGTATTAATCAGTAGTATCACATCTGGAAGTTGGATATCTTCATGTATTAATCAGTAGTATCACATCTGGAAGTTGGATATCTTCATGTATTAATCAGTAGTATCACATCTGGACGTTGGATATCTTCATGTATTAATCAGTAGTATCACATCTGGAAGTTGGATATCTTCATGTATTAATCAGTAGTATCACATCTGGATGTTGGATATCTTCATGTATTATGCAGATCAGCCCCATTAGCTATCAGCTTTTGGAATGTGGCATTTAACTAGTCATTTTTCCTGTTACATTTGAACCACCTTAATCTTGTTTCACACAACAGTGAGTATCAGGAAGAATGTGGATTTCAAAGCTTTGCTGATGTCATAGTTGGACATGTTAAAGTCCCTTTCTTGACTCCATCATTTTTGCCTCCTATATAAGATATGACCTGGTTAGCAAACTTGCTCTGCTTTGGATTCTGTAATGAACAAGCATCTACAATGCTGATGTTTTTTTTCCACAATAAATATTACCATTGCATTGCCATTAACATTTCATTCCATGTATTAGCTCTTCTCTTGTCTTTACATTAGGAGGCATTATAATCATCTTCATCATCATCAGTCCCCTTTTCTCCCCATTTTCTACATGGGGTTGGGGTATCATGTTAGCTGTTGTCATCTCTCAATTCAGTGCCACACAACTGCCTTCTTTGGTACTCATGCTGAGCGCCACAGATCTTCTCTCACACAATCCATTCACCTCTTTGCTGGACATCTTCATTTTCTCTTACTTTCTTCCTGTCTGTTCAAAATCTTCTTCCTCAGATTGTCTTCTGCTTTTCTGCACATGTGTCTGAACCACCGTAATCTGTTCGCTTTGATCTTTTCTGCAACTGGAGCTACTTTGGCTTCTGCTCTTATGTCCTCACTTCTTCACGTGTCCCACAGTGTGCATCATAGCACCCTTCTCAGGCACTTCATCTCCATCACCTCCAGCTTCTTCATCTGCTCTGCCTTTACTGCCCAGGTTTCGGTACCTACAGTAATACTGCTGCACCACTGTCTTCTACACCTTACTTTTCAGCGTCTTTGGCATGGAGCTTCCACAAACTCTGATCTCGTTTATTAATTTGACATGCATATATCATTGGCACCTGACAGATGATTTTGTCTTCAGCTTGTTATCTAAATCAAGGGATTGTACACGGACCAGTGCAACAATAATATGTTTAAAAAAAGTTAAAGATACTGAGCAGAGTCATCCCTGAGAATGTTTGGAAAAGCAGCAATACATGGTCATTTCTAATTCATATCATTACTGCATCCTGAAAGCAATTTGTTTTGTTTAGTTATTACATGTGGAAGGTTCTGTGATTACCTGGGTGATGCCATCTGTTATATAACGCAGAGCATATGGTAGTTCATGAAATAATAAAATTTCTTCAGAAATGTTGAAATAAAGAAGAATGAAGGTTATGTAACTTTAACTCTGGCATTTCCTTTGCATTTTGCAGTTGACCTTTCTGAATAAGAATTTTAAATGCAGCTTTGGTACTACATTTGTTAGTCTGTGTAGATCTATGGGAATATGGCAATATAATATAACTAAGGCAGAAAACTAAATTACAGCTTCAAGTATCAAAGTGATGGAGTGTGCAATATAAGCATAAAGTCTCAGTGGCAACAATAACATAAAGAGAAGGTCTGAGAACAAGCTGCATGTATTGCCTGCAGCAGAAGTTTCACATTTATCGAGTAGAGAGCACACTGTTTGATCACGGACCGGTAAAATGCAGTTATGGCTTGTCTCGAGACAGATCAGAAAAGTCAGGAGATGTGGGTGTAGAGGAAAAGGAAACGTTCAAAGAAATAGGGAAAAACAGAAAATGCAAAACTATAACAATTGTAGGTGATACTGCAATTATAATGAAGATGTGGGCATTTGTTTTGCTTTCCAGATCTGTGGTTAGGAAATCTGTCACACATGTGGAGCAATTCATAGGGAAGAAACTGAAAAAAGTAATCCACCAGACTAAAACTGCAAAACCAATTCTGTATTTGGAGTACCAGGCCTTGAATACATAATTAGCTACAAAGGCTGCTTACAAAACACTGTCTATGAAGAAAGGAAGAACATTCCTACATGTGCATCCACCACCTGTGGCTGGCATTTTATTTAAACCTCTACATTATTCTACATGAGTGTGCCTGGCTAAATGTAACTGGATTATTTCTACTGAGTTTCTTCAGTTGTAATTAGTCTGGCTATAAATGCAGCCCTCATCACATTTCTGTATACTGCTCTTTTTCTGCAATTCTTAACCGTCATCAAAACGTCAATAATGCTGTCACTCTGCTCAAGTACCTGGTGGTTCCCTTATTTCTTCTTAATGGTGAATGCACCCCTATCACTCATCTCCTACTTCAGAATCACAAATAATACAACCCTTGGGAGCTTGCTGTTTCTTGTCTTATCACACTACCTACTGTACATATGGCCAGACTTATACCAGTCAGCAATTAGTAATAAATGTGAAAGGGGAGAAAGACACACACACACACACACACACACACACACACACACACACACACACACACACACACACACACACACACACACACACACACACACATGCATGCATGCACACATGTATTAATAGTCAATAAAGGTGCTGATGATTCTGTTTATCCCAGGACCAAAGGTTATATCTACTGGAATGGAGACTGTGGAGTAGTGCACAATGCATTTCAGAAGTGTGATCAGGTGAATGGGGTGCTTAGTGATACATTACATATGCTTTGTGCGCCATTTTATGTGCAAAGTGTGTCAGTTATTTTACAATGCTACTAAGTTAAAACAGTGACTGATGGCTGTGTCATAACTGAAGCATTGGACAGTATCTATTCCCATTACCTTGCAGGGACAGAGACTGGTGTAATGCTGTGATGATAAGATTTTGTGCATCCTGTGTTACCGATGTAATGGTGGAGAGTATGTTATGCTGCTTTATCTATTTATTTATTGGCCATTTGTTAACTAGGGTAGTCTGCCCAAAGAGAAAAGCTCCAGTACAAAAATAATTTTTTTTACAATGCAGTACATAATGAATTAGGATCTTGGATATACTGCATTATAAAAAAAAGAGCTGTGTTTTTTTGACATAGCAGCAGTGCGAGCTGGGAACCCTTATGTTATAGAATCCATGAATAAGGATTTATTTCAGTGAGTGGTAATTAGGCTTTCAGCCATATTGAATTATGGAAACAGAGGCTACCCAATCAAGCAGTAGGATCTATATCAGGGGAAGTTAGAGAAATGGCAGTGAACCAGGGGTCTGCAACACGTATAGAGTATAAATGTTTTTTTTAGAGTCCCTGCCACCTATTACCTCACTTGTACTTCACAAAGATAAAGCAGATCTTGGCACATTTGTTCCATATGAGGTGACACCTGATGGTAAATGCCATCATTCAGTCAACCATCATGCCTTTTTTCTGGTTATGGTTTTAGCCCCAACTTCTGGTGGCCCCCTCCACCAATGTTTGCTTGCTTCCACATACTGTGGGTTACCATTTCTGGCTTGGTGGGTTAGAAAAGGCCATGGCCCACTGGTCTGTGACATTTCTGACATGCAAACCATTGCCTGCAGGGCAACAAATTGGTCACATGGAAAACCACCATTTTCTCCTCCCTTGGATGGGTGATCTATAACTAGCTGCTCATTCCCACCCTCACCTACCCCCACCTAGGCCTCCCAGCATCTCAGTTGCTACATAAAATTAGGTTATTGGGGTCAAAGCAAAGGCTTCTTCCCCATTGCAGTGGTGGTCGCAGGAAAGGGAATGATATAATTAAGAGCCAGGGACATAGGACTCTGTTTGTGACATGGTGTTCTGAGTCTTGGACACCATTACTGACTGGAACTGGGAACGAGGATTCTGCTTTTCTAAAAGTCAACAAGCAATGAAAATCTTAGGTTATACAAACTGGAGCCGAATCTTCTATTTTATGCAGTAACGGCCAATGTCAGTTTATATTATGGAATCAGGGACTGGGATTCTGCTGGGTGGCATGGTGGAGCAGTGCTTATACTTTATACCACACAGCTAGAGGGTCCACATTTCAATTGTGGCCTTCAACTGTCTCTGTGGCATTTGCAGGTCCTTCCTCTATCTTCATGTCTTTTGTCTAAGCACTTTGGGTTCCTTTCATTATTCTCAAAATATTCTGGTTTAGTGGTTATTCAAACCCTCCATGCACCTTACTTATTATTATTTACTCTTGCCTTTCTGGCTAACGTTGTAGCTTAAAATGGTTGACGAGAGACCAGTAAATTTAGCCGGTTAATGAACAAATAAAATATGTTAATGTATTTATTTACTTCTGATGCATGTGTTATCTTATTCTTGGGCATGAGGGAGCTAGAGCCACACCTGGTCCTTAGTGGGTATAAGGGAGAGAAATAAGGGCTTATAATGGGGTGCATGACTAGGCTTATAAAGGCCATAGTGTTCGTTAGCCTAGTAACAACCTATGAACCTAGGAAAACCATTCCTGGATGGGCTGCTAATCCACTGCAGGATACACAGTTAAATACAACAGAGGCACACACACACACACACACACACACACACACACACACACACACACACACACACACACGCACACACACGCACACACACACATGCAGGATACACAGTTAAATACAACAGAGGTGCACACACACACACACACACACACACACACACACACACACACACACATGCAGGATACACAGTTAAATACAACAGAGGCGCACACACACACACACACACACACACACACACACACACACACACACACACACACACACACACACACACACACACACACACACACACACACACCGACCTGTGTGCAAATTAGAGACTTATTAGTGCACCTACAGCATGTCCTTTGAATGTGACAGAAAACTAGAGACTCAGCAAAAGCCCATGTGGGCAGTGGGATGACATGCAAACTCCACACAGAAGGCAATCCAGCCAGTTAAACAAAAATAGCAATCGAAGTCTAGTGCACTCTGTTATGGAAGCTTTGCTATGACCAGGATCTGTGACACTCTATGTTAAGGAATCAGGCATTGAGGGTTCTGTTAATTGCAATGGTACTAAGGGCCAATGTGTCATAAAAAGTGGTGACTGAGTATGCTGTTTGTCGCAGAAATAACTAAGTTGTAATGTGTACTGTATTATAACAATGGATCGCATTATTATTTAATGCAGCATAGGATTTTTTATTATTGTACTGAGCACCATCTGGCATACAGTATAGCACAGACACATGACCCAAGAGTTTTGTTTATTGCATCATTTATCATAGTGTATAGCATACAATGCTAGAGGAATTGAGATCGATGAATTATTTTATATTAATGACTGGGTTGGTAAGCAAAACATTATAAAGAATTGGTGGAGTTAGGTCTTGGTTAAATGACACGGCAATTGTAGGATGAGGAAATGTGACATACTGGAGATAAGATTGAGAAATTCTGACAAAGGAATTACATGTAATAGAGATGAGTACTGCAGTTATGTTTAGGACTCAAAAATTTGAGATGGCAATTGTAGAAGAATGCAAAGAAAATAATTTTGCATGACACAGAGATCAGTGATTAGTGTGGAAATTACAGAATGGAGCTGATGTTTGAAAATCTGGGGTCTTCAAAGAGTGTAATAAGATTCTTGAGAGAGTGGATGTACATCCATAATGCCATGCATACTTTACTTCTCAGCTGTGCTTATGACATATTCAGTAATGCATGACACATCACTGTATTTTACGTGAAGCCACAGGTTCTTTCCCCTTGCAGACATTTACTCATTTACTGATACTGTCATTATCCAGGTCATGGTGACAGGGGTGCAGTATTAACACAAGATAGAAAAATGAAGCCTGGAGAAGATGCTAATTTATGAATACAGATTTTAACAAATATTGTATGCATATATGCAAGCACCTACAAGCAACAGGAAGGAACACCTCTACACCCATGACATGGTTTTTGAATATGGAAAGAAACTGGGGCACTTATGGAAAACTACCATATGCACAGAGAGGACCTGCAGACTCCACACATAATGCATCCTAGTCAGGACCTGAAATAGAGAATCGAGTGCTGTGGGCCAGCAACAGTAACAACAGTGCCACTGAGATATCCCATTTGCAGGCATGGCTTTCAGAATCTTTCAAATCTGTAAACTTCTTCAGAGAGACTGAACAAATGTCTACCAACATATACACTGGGAGGACATACAGCTTCCACACAGAATGTATCCTAGACTGGAAGTAGCACTGTGAGGAAGAGATAACCCTGTGCCACCATGGCACACCATTTGTAAACATGGCATTTGGAATCTATCGAATCTTTCAGACTTCCTGGGGAGGCTGGACCTATACCTCAGCTTCCATTGCAAGTGAAAAAACAGAATCCTGCAGCAAGTGGTACATAGGGGTAATGTGTTCTTAAATGGTAGCAATGTGAGGTGCTGTCCAAGCAAAAATGGTGCTGAATGGCATATTGTGAAGCCATGCATCCATTAGTCAGTGGTGTTCTGAGAAGAAACTTAGCTTTATTATTCCAAACAAGTATATGCAAGCACTGTTCACGTATCAATAATTTTTTCTTCACTACACCCCAGACTCCATTCATTTTCATTACAGCTCACTATTTTTCAGAAAGACCCTTTTTTCTTTTGTACACATTCACAGCACCTGCATAATAAACATGTTTTCAACATTGTTTTCCCTGAGCACAAAAATAAATGGGATTTTAATGTGAAAATACTCCACTTTTGCATTATTAAAAAAAAAAAATCACAGGTGAGAAAACTGCAGATTTCTTGACTACAGCCTGCATAGCATGGTTTGTAATGCAGGGTGCTATAGTAGATAGGGGCCTGAGTTCGACACTGGGTAAAGATGTTTATTTCCAAATCCAGCTCCAGACAAGTGGAGTACTTGTACAAATTGGGCTAATTTATATCTCTTTCATTTCCCTGCTGTAAAAGCCATGTTTGCACAGTTTTGCACGTCCGGGCAGTGCTGGTTAGAGAGGGCTAAATTATTCCCGGCTCCACCAAGTCTCCTCTTCAGTTTTTCCCTTGAAAGTAGTGTAACTCTCAATCTAAGCACTTAAAAAGCATCCTACAGTCCAGCACTTGCTCAGACCTAATAGCAAGCACTAATATACCCTGATACTTGATTGCCCAGCAGGGCAAGGCTCATTATTCACCCCTCACCAACCAAGTGACTAAGCAGCTCACCCTACTATTCAGGCATGACCAAAGGGCAATTTCAGGTAAACTCTTCAGTCCAGCTGGTGAACCCGGGCATCCTGAGGCAATGTTACAACTGTCTCATGTACACAGACAACCCTCTCCTCCTACCACAAAACATTAACATATGCGAGAGATGCAATTATATAGCTAAATTGGAGGCTAAGCTCTCAACATCCAAGACTGGAACAGCAGTCATGAGGAAAAGGTTAACACTTGCACCCACCTCCAGCCTCACATAGACATACTAAACCAGCACTGGCAAAAAAATACACATAAATACACAAAATCATACTCAGAGGCTCAAAATAAAAACCTGAAACAGCATCAGAGAGCTCCAAAGCAGACACCCAAAAAACCTGCACCTCCCATCACAAACCAGACAACACATAAAACACAACATCAGTCTGCCGCACAATCACAGCCCTTAAGGCGAAATAACATACCTAACACACTAGCAATAGGCGACTCTATAGTCAGGCACACTGACGTCCCATCCACTAGGCTGGACAAGGACAAGGTTACTGTTAGCTGCATGTCATATGCCAGAATCCGCCACATAACACAAGCACTCAGGTCACTCCAGAAGAAGTACAAATATGACTCTGTCATTGTTCATGTTGGTGTGAATGACCTGAGACATACCTCCCTGGATTACAAGAAAAGAGACATGGAAGAGCACTCTGATCATGTAGCCCAGGCGGGTATGACCTGACCCTGAGTAGCATCCTGTCCTCACCAAGAATAATACCGCAGTATAAAGAAAAAAATGATCAATTTCAACAATTGGCTAAGCTTCTGGTGTCATTCAGAAACACGGACATTCTCCAAAAGGGCCTTACTGAGAAAGATACATGGTGTCAAAGTCATGGTCTCAAGCTAAATGCCAAAAAATGCATAGTCATCCCGTTTGGGAAAAACAAAGCACCCATGAATTACCACATAGGTGGCAGCCCCCTTAATACAGAAGAGGTAATAAGAGATCTGAGGACCCAGGTAGATAGTAATCTCTCCTTTGACAATCATATTGCCAAAGTAGTTAGGAAATTCTTCTATGTAGCCCATCTAATTACTAAAGGGTTTACATCTAGAAATAAAGAGGTTATAGTGCCCCTCTACTCGTCACTCATCAGACCCATTGTAGAGTACAATGCCCCATTTGGGATGTACCTCACAAGATACTTCCAACAGCTAGAAAGACCACAAAAGTACCTCACCAAGAGGATTACTGGTCTCAAACATATGTCCTATGCAACCCAACTGGAAAAACTCTGGCTGTACTCAGTGGCATATCGCTTACTCAGAGGTGATCTCTGCCTGATTTACAAAGCCATGTCCAAGTCAGAATTGATGGAATTGCTCCACCTAAAGAAATCCAAGTCACTGCGAGCCACTCGCTCTAGTGAGCTAAACCATGCCACAACAATAAATAGAACATGCTGGAGGGATAGATTCCTGTCACAGAGACTCCCCATGCTTTGGAACAAAATTCCTAACTACATTAGGCAGAGCCCCTCACTAACACTCTTCAAGAGAAACCTTGACGAGCGGATGGGTAACAGAAAATGCACTCCTGGGATCAATTAATTGGCTCTTCTTGACAGAGGCACAGTTAATTAATCAATGGGTTGGCAAAAGCTGACACACACTGGCTAGGTTTATAAATGCCCTCGGGCAGATAGCCTAGTACCTACCTATGAACTTATGATCCTCAGGGTTCAATCCTGGGGCCACTCTTGTTTGGCATCTACTTCTCTGAAGTACAGGCCAACACTGAGGGACTCTGCCTAACAAAGTTCACAGATGACTGCAAACTGGGAGCCATTATTGAATCCCCTATGATGTGGATATTCTACAAAAGGGCCTTACAGAAATAAATGCTTGGTGCTAGAGCCATGGGCTCAAACTCAATGCCAAGAAGTGTACAGTTATCCCCTTTGGGAAAAACCATGTACCCATGAATTACCACATAGGTGGCAGTACACTAAACACCAAAAGTGTGATAAGAGACTTAGGAACACAGGTGGACAGTGGTCTCACCTTCGATAACCACATCGCCAAAACAGTCAGGAATCCTTCTATGTGGCACACCTCATCACTAAGGGCTTTTCATCCAGAAAAAAGGAGGTCATTGTCCCACTGTACTCATCCCTCATTAGACCCATCATAGAGTACAATGCCCCATTTTGTATGTACCTCACAAGACACCAGCAACAACTAGAAAGGCTGCAGAAACATCTCAATAAAAGAATCATAGGCCTAAAGCAGATGCCCTATGCTGACCGACTAAAAAACTCCAGCTATACTCTGTCGCATATCATCTACCCAGAGGCGATCTCTGCTTAACATACAAGGCCATGTCAAACCCAGAGCTGTTGGACATGCTACACTTAAAGAAATCCCAATCCATCAGAGCCACATGCTCAAGGGACCTAAACCTTGTCATCACAATAAACAAAACATGCTGGACGGATAGGTTCCCCGCCCAGGGACTCCCCATACTCTGGAATAGACTGCCCATACATGTCAAGCAGAGCGCCTCCTTGGCCCTCTTCAAAAGGAACCTTGATGATTGGATGGGACATAGGAAATTCACCTCGGGGATCATGTCAGTCACTCTGCTACACAGGGGTCCAAGGAAGTAAATATTGTGGGAAGAAATATCCAGGGAATTGTTATGGCTAGGCTTGTATAGGCCCTAGGGTCGATAGCCTAGTACAAACCTATGAACAAAATATTCATATAACTGCACCTCTACTCTATACCTGCCATCCAACATTTAAGACACTACTTTTTCCTTTCACTTTATGTTCTTTATAGGTTTTACTATATATATATTTTAATTTTCTGCACATGCCCAGTAGCATACTAACACACTTCCATTCTTATCCCCCACCCCTTATTTAAGACATTGTTTTTCCTTTTCACCTTTGTGTTCTTCATAACCATTACCAAATATGTTATACGGAAAAAATCTGGCCTACATCATTCAGCCATTATTACCTTCTTGGGAAGTAATAAGAAACAGTGCTAATACTTACGTTAAACAGTTGCATGACTCGGAAAACAAATATTCTTTTTCTATTTTTGTACCTTACTATCTATACTAGTATCCAGTGACATAGTTAAGACTGTGCTTTTTTGAGTATATCTGTAATAAAATGAAATAGCCGAATATCTGATCTCAGTAATACAGGAAAGGTCAATGTAAAATCAGTATAGAACATGGATACTTTTTTATTTGAAATGCATTTAAAATGTGTCATTCATTTGCCTCATACATAAACAGTTTGCTATCAAACATGCTTGAAGACTGATAGGAAATACATATATCACACTTTGGGGCATTAGGGAACTTGTGATATGATTTTCTTCAGCAAGTTAAAGTTAGAACCTCATGGAATTGGGAACTGACCTTTACCATATACACTATTGCAGTTTACTATCTATGGAATAGAAAACAGATACATTGTGTTTTATTTTGCTGCTAAGAACAGCTTTATCTAGTATCCTTAGAGCTGAAAGCTATCAGGCACGACATTGCATTGAAATAAAAATGGAAAAAAGAAAGAACACGTATAATTGGTATTTAGACGCTCAGGATCTATAGTAGTAGGTACGTAACTTACTATTTTCTGTGCTAGCCATAGCCAGAAGAAACGTGTAGTCCCTGTTTAATATATTATAAACTAGCTATGACAAGGAGACTGCTTTAATTTGATATTGGCAAAACAAGAAGCAATGATATTGGAACCACAACATGAGGAAATGAGTGTACATCTGAAGACAAAAACTGCTTTTATTTACCCAGGCCCTTTCATACTGGATTTATGATGTATACAAAAGCTTGACTGGTAGTCTATCCAACATCATTTTGAGAATGGGGACATTGTGACGACATGGGTTAATTAAGCAAAATAAAATTAATTAAAATAGAACTTAGACACTAAAGCAAATACTTCCTATTTTGCAGAGTGAACTATAAATACATTGTCTGCAATACAGCCGTTAATAAAATATAATGTTAAACTAAGGTGTCTGCAAAGATTTCAAATGCTTTATGTATAATTAAGTGTCTGTGTGTGAATTTACAAGGGTGATCCTACTTTATGGTTACCTTGGCTAGATTCATGTACGGTTGTCTTGTGCTTCCAAGATGGCAAAGGCGTTAGCTGTAATGAAATGTTGGGAGGTCATTAAAAACAATGGTACATTTACTTAGAGGTGACACTTATTTATGCAGAACATGTTTCTGTACAAGATCAGAGATCAGAAGACAATCTTCATAATGATGATAAAATATGAGTACTACCACATTTTGGAATATCATCCATAGTTCACATCTCCTCGTCTACACATTTCGATAACGCAGAAAGCATCACAACATCCACTAGTGGGGGTGGGGTTCATGTTGTGAGAGCAGGCTGCCTATGGATCTACAAACATAGTTTCTTAACCAGCGATATTCCTTACTAGGTGATTTAGCTTCCCACCTTAATGGATGTCTTCACTGTCATTCATTGCTCTAGGATTCTGATACAAAACATCATGATCTGGGGTTTGATCCTGACATCTGGTAAAGGTAAGTGTGGAGTTTGCATGTCTGCTGTTCATCCACAGAAGTAATTTTTTTTTCGAGAGTTCTCAAAACATGCTGCTTGATGGACTACCCTGAGCTCTCTGTGTATGCTGCATGTACCCCTTGCCCTTATGGGCATGTCTGTCACTTGAAAATGCCAAAGAAGGACCAGCTTGTTTACCCAGAAATTAAGTAAATGAAAAATATGACAATAAATATAACTGCTAAGATCATGTGTGTACGTTTTGATGAGCACACCATTAAGGAGAATGACATTGTCTCCATCAAGTTAAATTCTGATCACTTAATGAAAGGGAAACCATTACATAAATGGGGATTCCCATAAGTAAAAATGTCACATTTTCAAATAATATTTCTATCCCTAAATGAATGAGTGAATGGTAATAGTTTTGTTGTTGTTTTAAGAAAAATTTGCTGCAGAGGTGATGTCAGATGGTAGCACATATATAGTTCAACATAAATGGGATGAATGTGTGGAGAGATTAAACCATTTCTAGAGAGTTCTATGTTTGTCGAATTTCATTTCACTGGTAGAAATGAAAACATGTGGCATTGCTGTTGCACTGCAGAGAGAAATAAAAGAAGATTCTTGTAGGGATGTTACAGATGGCCCCAAGAATTTGGGTACACATCAGTTATCACAAACAAACTGATGCTAGGCATGAATGTGAGGGGAAATGAGTGGTGGGATAAAACACTTCTTTAAGAAATTCTGCTTCATGTTGGAAAAACTACTCAACAAGATATTCATTACTTATGGTCTGTCATTGTCTTCATAAATAAGCTCTATTGTGTCCTAAAAACACATACAACATTGACAGACAATCACTTTTGAGTCATACTTAATACTCTACATAACACAGTCACATGCATATACATAAATAGTTCTAGGAACCAAGTTAGTTTTTTTTAATATCGGTACAAATGGGTGTAGCAGTGACAGCACAGGAATTCTCAAACTTCTGGCATGGTTAGCTTCCTGCATTTGTGTCCCTTGTTTAACCTGAGAGGCACCCCCCCCCCCTCCCCAGTTCAGAGGGTATCTGGCATGGCAGCTGCTGAAATATAACCTTTCTACCAGTGGGAACAAGAATCAGTACTGGAAACAGTGAGCTCTCAGGACAGTTTCTGCAGTGGTTCTGTCTGGATATCCTCTCATATTTTTGCATTTTGAAAGAATTCATAAGGCTTGGAGGAGGGCAATATGACAAGCTCCTGTTTCCATTGTGTTATTTATTTATTTATTTATGTTACTAACTTTTAAGCAGTTAATTGCACTGAAGTGGATTGCATCATATTCAGCTATGATACAGGACTGATTACCATGTAATAATTCTGCAGTAGCTATGGCATCATCACTTGATATCTTCCCATTTTGGTTCTTCATGTCATCTAAGATCTAAAAACCAGGAGGTGTGTTTGTGTTAATGTAATAGCAGAGTCTGAGATCAGGCAACTGACTTTGAGAAGTATGTAAACTATAAAGAATGGTCTATGGAAAACAACAAGATTCAGGTGTTTTAATGAAAATGTTCTAGTTTTAGTGACGCTTACTTTGCTTCTTTATTATACTTTTTTAATTCACCCCATGCTTCACAACAAAGCTTAGAACTAGGTGCTTGTACATTCCTGCCCTAAACTGGACATTAGTGCAGGCATACAACTTGACAGGCATGGATTCAGAGAGTTGGGAATGTCCAAGTCAAAAAAATACAAAGGCCTCTACCCTTAAAGAATGGAATTCTTGTTGCACTATAGGTAAGATATATACATTCATAGTAGAAAAGTTGTTGATATACTTTTATGAACCCAACAAGATAGCATGGCAAAACAGTGTACATCTGCGAATATAAAAATCTCAGGTCTGAGTTATGTGTCTGTTACCTGTGCTATACAAAACTGGCAGCGAGTTACATAAATACAACAATTATCATCACACAATGATAACAAGCCCTCTGGTCTGCTCACTTCCCTAGCTGATTGATGTAAAATGACTCACTCTCTGGCTATGGTCTCTATTGCTGTACTCCTAAGGATCCTTTCTATCTGCTCCATGCAATGATCTATTTATTTACTGTATCCACTCACACAACATCCTTTGGGATATATCTGACATAGTCTGCAAATGTTTATTAAAGACATATTTGCTCACACTTCCCTTGAGTACACCCCACCCCCATTTTACTTGCTTTATTTATTCTCTTTATAATGTATGTTTGTCTTTCAGTACCACAGTGCCTTTGACACTGAGAACTGAAGCCAACATTTTATTTCCATTTTGCTGCATCAAAAAGTGCTTAAATGCTTCAGCTTATTTTGTATGAACTGTATTACTCAGAATAATACTGCATTCCTTACTTCTTACCCAGACATAAATAATATCTCCCTGGTCATGAAAAGCCACTTACTTTATCTTAATGAAATCATATCTTGAAAAATGCCCACATCCTTTACTTTAGTCCACAACAACCTGTTTTCTGAATCAGTTCCCGGTGTTTTATATTACTAAAGAATGCATCTCTTCATAGTGTCCTTTTAGAAGTCCTCTACTCCATGTAGAAGGGCTCAAAATCTGAAATAAACTTCCATGATTTATGTGACTGTGCTGCGAAGATGTTTACAAAGATGTGATCATTCACTTTTTGTTAACATATCAGAGGCAAGCGGTTCATTCCTCAATTTTTTTTCATATATACTTTGCACTCTTATTACTGTAATGTGATATTACTTGGATTAGGAATGTACAGACCTTCAGATTTGTAGTACCTTCTCACAGCCTTAGCCATAATACATCACATATTACTGATGAACAGATGCGGTATATACAAACTTTTCCATGCTTATCAGTTTGGAAACAGACAGAAAAATACTGACTCTTCTTTTGAACTGAAAGTGGTGTATTTTTTTACCTTGTTATATAAAAAAATGCAAAATACAAGAAACTTCTCATTAGCAGACTACTGTCATCCACATTTACCTCACCACAGAGTTTACATTTTGTATCACATGCTATAGTCTGTATTTATCTAACATTTCCAATTCCACCCATTTCCTGATGCCTGCATGCTATGGTCACATCACCTATCTCTCTACTCAGCTATTCAAAAGCACTTATGCTGAGGTTCCATTTAGAAATGGCATGTGCTTTTTTGATGGACAGCCAGGGCAAAAAACAAATCACACCGGTGAGTGAAGGTTAAACAGGCTGCGTGGGCTCCATAATCACGTGAGGGCATGTGCATGTGTGCTTTTATTATGTGTAAGTTGTTCAGATTATCTGGATCTAATTTTACTACACCATGTATCCTTTATACCAATTAGAGGTAAGGTGTTCAGAGAATTGTAAGGTACAGAGGTTTGAAACTGAGATCTGCAGAGGAACAACATATTTTTCCAAGGCTATGTTTGTTAAGTCAGCAGTCGCCTTCTCCTTTTCCTGCCAAGGACCTTTAGGGTACAATTTCCCTGCAGATGGAAAGACAGGCATGCCCTTAAAATTATAGCTGACTCCAATGTCATTGCTTGGTCGACCAATGGGGAGACAGTATGACTACTAGGTAACACACACTTCTACACAAATTCTACCAATCTTTGAAATACCGAATTGCAAAAGATCAACAGCGTGTGTTTTAGAAAATCTAACTGCTTTTTGCAATTTTAGATTTCTATATATGACACAGAAAAAGATTGATTTCTTCTGTCATGCTTGCAGATTAAATGTTGCACTTGTAACTGTGCGTTTGTGTCACTCACACACACACACACACACACACACACACACACACACGCACACACGCACACACACACACACACACACACACACACACACACACACACACACACAGACACACAGAGCTCAAGTGCAACATTTAATATGCAAGCATGACAGAAGAAAACACACACACACACGCATACACACAGCTGCAAGTGCAACATTTAATATGCAAGCATGACAGAAGAAAACACACACACACACACACACACACACACACACACACACACACACACACACACACACACACACACACACACATGCATACACTCACAGTTGCAAGTGCAATATTTAATATGCAAGCATGACAGAAGACACACACACAAATACATTTTGAAATGCATAGGTGCTTCATGTGCTGACCTTTTTTAATGGTTGCTACAAAGCATGGAGAGATTATGGAGGCTGTAGGGGTGGATGATAAATTTATAGCATACATAATGATTTAATTACTCAATGTATATAAATCAATAACATTATGTAAATCTTGAATGAGCAATACAGCAGCTTAAAATAAATTAGTATTAGCAAAGACGTAATAGACTAGATTTAAATCAATAAATGTTTAACAGAATAAAATGATGGCAGGGACCACAAGGCTGGCAATAAAGCTATTTTCACTTAACTTGAATTTTACTGAAAAGGCAATGACTCCCTAAAATATCTAATTTCAGCAATGTGCAATATGTCTATACCAGGAGTAAATGCATATCCCTCTGCAGGTTTCCTTTCAGCATGGTCTGTACATGAGCTCATCATGGTCACTGAATACAATTAGAGTACTGTCGCCACCCTCACTACAGCCAGGGAATGAATTCTCATCAGTTATTACAACCTCTTCTTTAATTGCTTGAAGTCTGCATTACCTTCGTCTCATAAAATGCAACTCAGTAACTGAAAGGGTTAACATTGAGCTGGAGAGGTTAGCAGAAAACTCCAAATCAAATCAAGAGCATCAGAGAAAAGCAGAAACAAGTATGCCCCACAAATGAGTACACCCGGTGTCTTGCTTACCAGTCAGTGTGCTGATCGTCGATGACCAATAACAGCTTTACCTTTGCTGGACCACTGGACACTTGCTCACTAAATGTGGCAGCAGCTGCAGCAGTTGTCTGCTTCACGGCATTGGAGATGGAGCTGAAGAAGCCACCTGAGCTTGAAGTCTGGCTAACAGCTCGACGCTCAGGGCCTGGTGAGACTGCTGGGCTGGGCTGGGCAGGTTCTGGCCGCTGTAGATCCGTCATGTAGCCATTAGGTAGGTTGGCCATGAAGTTACTATCAGACAGGCGACGCCTAAGGTAATTCATCTTGGATCTTGGTGCTTTTCTTCTGAGATTAGGTTATTTTTTTCTTCCTTCAGAACATAGAGACTTGTGGGCAACTAGAATACAGATAGTCCAAAAAGGGTGCGGTGGGCAGGGTCATACATTTAAAGGTGGTGGGTGGGAAAGGGAGAAGGATGGGAGGGATTCCTTTTCTCTACTGCAGTGCTGTAATTCCAAGCAAAATATCCCTCATGCTTCAGAGATACCTTGCAAAACAACAATCTCTCTTTCCTTCCTTGTAAACAAAAGACACCGGCTGTTAGGCTTCAGTTGTATGCCTCATCTTTCCTGGAGCTCACATTTCAGTTCTTTTCATTTCGTTTTGTTCTCTGTGCTTTGAGATGCTTGTTCTTCAGTGCTGCTGCTGCTGTATGCCTCTAGGATTCTGTTACTCACACAGACACACACAGCACACACTCGTCACCCACTGCCACTCAGCCAAATGCACTGATGTAGAAAGGCAGCATTAGCAGCACATAATCCTCCCTCCCTCCCCTCACTGTCTCCTCCTTTTGCAGCATACCAGAATAGATTCTTTTCCTGCACCTTAGGTTAGCTAATGGTTTGCTCTGAGTTCAGTTCCTAGGAGAATCGTAAATCTGTTCAGTAAGCAGCTTGAAAGGATGGTTCTTAAGCTCTGAAAATTAAGAGGAGGGGGCAGGGGGATTCCCCTGTTTTTCTGTGGTTTGTCATAGTATCACCTCATTCTTTAATTAGAAGGGGGTGAAATATAACGGTCTCTGTTTTTTGGTAATATACACTGCTGCATTTATACATTTGGCACGTCCACGTCTGTAAAGGCATGTATATTTGCAGCAGCTAGATGCAAAAGTCTTTCTTGTAAATCATAAATGCAGCACACTTCAAGTAAAACATATTTATGCATCAGAATATTTCTGTGAATGTTAACTGTTGAGTAACTAACAAGGAAAAAGGCAGAAATTATAAGTAGGGTGACATCTTATTAAATTCTTTTTCAGGAATTCATGTGTCTTAGCGGCACAACACTATTAAAAATGTGTGCATATTGCTGTGAATAGTCATGCTACATACATATGAATGCAATATGTACATCTATAAGCAGAATACAAGTATGAATATTTTTTTGCATGTACCGATTGTGTTTTTGTCTGTGTGTGTGTGTGTGTGTGTGTGTGTGTGTGTGTGTGTGTGTGTGTGTGTGTGTGTGTGTGGTGTGCGTGTGCATGTATGTGTGTGTTTGTGTGTGTGCGCATGCATGCATTTTTTACACACAAGGTACATTTTCAAAGATATATATATATATATATATATATATATATATATATATATATATATATATATATATACATACACACACACACACACACACACACACACACACACACACATATATATATATATATATATATATATATATATAGAGAGAGAGAGAGAGAGGAAAGACAAAGACACGGATGCATACTCAGTGTACTCTAAATACATACATACATACATACATATAAAGCACACACACACACACACACACACACACACACACACACACACACACACACACACACACACACACACACACTACTCTAAATACATACATACATACATACATACATATAAAACACACACACACACACACACACACACACACACACACACACACACATATATATATATATATATATATATATATATATATCTACAGAGAGAGAGAGAAGTATACATAGAAGTATGTGTGTAAGTGAAGACATGCCGTGGTCAGCCTTCTCAGTTCTGTGTATGGTAAAATATGGACCTTACCCATCTCTCACTCACTTCTTCCCTCACTGCCCCCTTGAGTTATTGCAGCAATAGTTCTACCCCATAGGCTAGCACTGTCAAATTATATTATTCAGGATGTTAAATCAAATGGCTAAAATGGAATGTGGTCTCCAGTTACTGGGCTATGGTGGCTACAAATGTTTTCATGTTGGTCAACACAAAGACACAGACATTATGTGATTCCATTTATTTGGCCTGTAAACATTTATAGTTACTCGGTCTTTTGAGTTCGCATGAAAGTTTCAGTCTCTCTGATTGGATGTCTTGTGTCCTTTCAACTAGCCACAGCAGATAGTAGGACACTAAGAAAGATATAAAACTGATGTTAGTTGAGCCCAAATTTGTGCATGCTTACACATTGCAAGAGTTACGAATTCCTGTGCATCTAGTTATCCTGCATAGTATAATGAGATTTGGTCAGCTGAGGATCAAATGAGTGATTGATGTCCTTTAAATCAGGACAAGATACTCGAATGTACCAGCTCTCTAAGGTTTTTGGATTCTTTGTTACTATAACGGGTGGTGCAGCAGGTCTCCTCCTGAACTGAGGGTGTATGGGAGAATTCTTCAATAGAAAGTAAACATTTTTAAAGCTCCATTTGATGCCTGTGATATTACAGGCTGCAGTCAGATGGTCATCTTTGAGATGTATGGTATCCAAATGACACTGTCATGTGCTACTGTGAGTTGCATCCTACAACTTAATCAGCAACAGCTCAAACTGCATTCCAGGAATCAGATAGCATGGAAGCTGCCATATTTACAGGAGACCAGCATGTTTCCAGGGCCTATACCATGTGTGCATGGCACTTTTCATGCTCTATGTATATATATATATATATATATTCACACACTGCATGCAGTACACTGTATGCCATTTTAGTGCTCTCGTTTTGTGATGTTCCTTGTTGTTTCTGCCATCTACAATTTTATATATATATATATATATATATATATATATATATATCTATATATATGTGCATAATGTGAGGGAGGTATGAAGATTACCTTTATCTAATATCTTTTGAGGCTTACGGCAGCCCTGCATTGGGAGTTTGTATAATGGTTAAGGTGTTTACCTCACTGACACAAGACACAAGTTTTAATTCTCACCTATGAAAGGGACATTGAATAGACTTAAAATAGACCACGAGGGCAGCTATATTAGACCTTAACTATGAACTGGTGCATAGCCAGCAGTCTCGCAGACAGGATCTGGGAAGTTAGAATAGAGGAATTAGCCCCTACAAAGAGGCCAGTCTCCAGTGCTGTCCCTCATGGATCAGTCTTGGTGCTGCTCCTTTTTAGCATCCATTTCTTTGACATCAAGCCCGATGCTAAGGGCTTCTGGCTGAACAACTTTGCAGACAATTGCAAATTAGGAGCAGTAACAGAATCCCTCACTGACACTAATGTTTTCCAGGAAGGGCTGACACAGACAAATAACTGGTGTCAGAGCCATGGACTAAAACTAAATGCCAAGAAATGTATAACACTATCCTTCTGGAAGTCATCTATTCCTGGTAACTATCACATTTATAACACACTCTTAAGAGTCGACACAGTAATGAGGGACTTGGGGACATAATAATATCCTTTGGGAAGTCATCAACCTTTGGTAACTCTCATATTGACAACACACCCATAAGAGTTGACCCAGTAGTCAGAGACTTGAGGGCACACACTGACAGTAATATAGTCTTTGACCATCATGTGTCTATGGTTGTGGGGAAATCGTTCTATGTTGTGCAGCTTATAAACAAAGGTATGGCATCTAGGTCCAAGGAGGCCATTGTTCCACTGTATTCAACATTCATCAGACCTATCACAGAATACATTGGCACCTTTGGTATATACCTTAACAGACACATCCAACAAGTGGAACATCTACAGAGTTGTCTCACTAAAAGAATACAGGGTATAAATAACATGTCCAATGCACATCTCCTTAAAGCCCTGTCCTTTTATTCTGCCTCCCTACAGGATGAAGGGAGAGCTATGCCTGTCATATAAGGTATTGTTGGACCCCACTTCAATGGACTTCCTGCATATCTGCAAAATACATATCACTAGAATTACCCATTCTAAAGACTTAACCCTTGCCTGTGATAAGACCTGCTGGAAGGGCACATTTGTATCCCACAGGCTATCCCTCCTCTAGAACAGTACAAAACTATGACAGTGAAAACAATAGATCCACATTTTCTTATACCATTACATTATTTTAACCCCAAAGCAGCAGTTTCATAGGTTCATATGTTCACAGGTGTGTACTAGAGTGATGACCACTGGGGTCTTTTTAAGCCCAGCCATGCATCCCAAGTCTCTAACAGCTCTGGTATAAGTGTAAGCAGGGGCTTAGGAGTTAAAACGTTTACAGGCTGCCTGTGTCAATTTGAGAAATAGGTGCCAACCAAGGATGAAGTTTCTGTTCCCCATCCAATTGTCCAAGTTACACTTGAATTGGGTTAGGGAGGAACTCTGCTTCATGTGGACGGGGAGTCTGTTCCAGAGATGGGGTAGTCATTGTGATACATGCCTGTCTCTTCAGCAGATCCTATTTATATCACAGGCAAGGTTTAAGTCTTTAGAATGAGTAATTCTGGTGCTTTTTGTTTTCTGGATATGCAGGAGGTCCATCAGAGTGGGGTCCGACAATGCCCTGTATGCCAGGCATAGATCTCCCTCAACAGCCTGTAGGAAACAGAATATAGGAATAGGGCCTTGAGGTGGTCTGAATATGAAAAGATGCTTATGTCCTATATTCTTTTAGTGAGGAACCTCTGTGAACATTCCAATTGTTAGATATGCCTGGTTAGGTGCATACCAAAGGGGGGCATTGTACTTAATGATAGGTCTGATGAATGCCAAATACAATGGAATAATGACTTCATTGGACTTAGATGCCATACTTTTGTTTATAAGCTGCTCAACATAGAATGACTTCCTCACCACTGTAGACACAAGATGGTCAAAGGCTAGATTACTATATGTGTGTGTCCACAAGTCCCTGACTACTGGGTTAACTCTTAGGGGTGTGCTGACAATATGATATTTACCAGGGATGGATGACTTCCCAAAGGATACTATAATGCATTTCTTGCATTTAGGTTTAGTCCATGGCTCTGACACCTGTTATTTGTCTGTGTCAGCCCTGCCTGGAGAACATTTGTGTCAGTGGGGAATTCTATGACAGATGTAGTCAGTCAGAGGCCATTGACATTAGCTTTAACTTTAGAGAAGTAAATGCCAAAAATGAGTGGTTCAAGGACTGATCCCTGAGGGACACCAGTTGTGGATGGCATCTTTATAGATGTGGGCTCCCCATTTCTAACGTCCTGAGTCCTGACTGCTAGCTAGCTAGTTATCTTCTACATGACATACAGATTTATACTTAACCTCTTGAGTTTGTCAACAATGTCTGAATGGGGTATTGTACCAAATGCCTTGGCCTGGTCAAAGTAGGCACTGTGAACTGTTTTGCCCTGATCTATTGCTTTGGTGACCTTCTCAAATAAGTCCAGCAGGTTGAGTAGGCATGACCTGCCTTTGATGAAACCAAACTGGTGTGGAACCAATATCTGGACGTTTCCTATGCCATTAGTGATCATTTCCATAATAATTCTTTCCATGGTTTTGGAATTGAGACTAGTAAGACTTATGGGTCTGGAGTTTCCAGGATCTGTAGACGGCCCACCTTTGTGCAGAGGGATGACTGTTGTTTTCCATTCATGAGGTACAAAGCCTGTTTGGAGGCTAAAGTTAAATACCAATTCCAGAGATCCTGAAAGGTCATGTGTCAAGCTTAAAATTTAGAAGACATCCTGAGATATTATCTGGGATCATTTGTGCAGACATCTTGGCCTTATAGAGATCAATGAGGACCTGCTCGCTGGTGATAATAGCGATAGTTATATTTGATGGCATTTCCTGAGGGGAAGTTGAGGGGGGGAGAGATGGGTAAAGTTAGAGATGAAGTTTTTGGCCAGTAGGTTTGCTATATCTTCTGGCTCAGTATAGATGGCTCCATTAACAATGAGCTCTGCACCCAATTGTGTATTGCCTTTGAGGCTGCGGACATAGTTAAAGAATGCTTTATGGTTGTCCTTGGACTAGGAGGCCAAATGTATCTCAAATTTGTCTTTGGTAGACTTTATTTAACCTCTGAGTTGTTTGTTTAGTTTGAGAGTGCTTTTATCCTGCTGGGTGCTGCACCTCCTAAGTTTTGCCATGATTTTCTTCCTCCTGTTATATAGCCTATTGATTTTGTGATTCCACCAGGGTGGCTTGTTTTTTGAGTTAGTTCTGTACTTCTTCCTGGTGGGTACAGCTGCCTCTATGCAGCTATTAACATGCTTGTACAGGGTTTCTGTGAACAGTTCTGCATAGGCAGCAGTGCTCTCAGGGTTTATGGGAGCCTGAAATTTTGCCAGGTTCTCACTTAATAGCATGAGGATAACCTTAGAATAGTTCCTGAATATTCCAGGCTTAGCTGGGGGTCCAGGTTTTATTTTTACTTCAAAGGAGACCATTTTGTGGTCTGACCTTACCAGGGAGGCATTAAAGTAGGGGGTATGCAGCACTCTCCCATATTAGTGAGGACCGGATCCAGTATGGTTGCACCCTTGGTTAGTGTATTGATTATCTGGTCCAGGAATTTTTTTTTACAAAATCCAGGAATCTCTGTGCATGTACATTTGATGTCGTATAGGATTCCCAGTTTATAGTGGGGTAATTAAAGTCACTCATGAATATGGTATTGGGTTGGATGGTTAGTGTTTCTAATATGTTTAAATACATGGTGTGGGTTTCCTGGGTCATAGAGGGGGACCTATAACTTGCAAGGAAGTGGCATTGGATTTTGCCTATGGTGATTTGAACATGGAGCAGGTCAAGTGCATTGCCATGTTTGACCAGCCTTGAAGTATATTTATCTTTGATATAAATAGAGACACCTCCACCTTAAGTCCCTGCCTGTGAAGTAGTTGACCTAAATGTGTGGAAAGCATTATAACCTAGCACTGTTGGTGTGCTCTCCATGGCTTTAAACTATGACTCAATGACCGCACAAATATCAGCATTCTCTAGGGTAAAGAGTGGAGTTTTTGTTTAGACTCCTAACACTGAGTATTAATACCTTTAGATTTTCTTGATTTTGATTTGCTATGTCAGAAGTACTTTCAGTTAGGCATTGCCTAAAAAAGGCACTATGGGGGAAGACAATGTTTTAGCTAATATTTGAAAGCCTAGAGGGGAGAGGTACAGACCATCCCTGCCAAAGCAGCATGGTCTGTTGACCATCTCTTTCCATGCTAACAATATTACACCCCCCTTAAAATGACACCAGAAACTTAAGCAATTATTAAAGTCAATCATATTTTGTTCATATTGTGGCATCATCCATGGAGAAGGTAAAATGCTGCTCAATGCTAGGCTCATACCAGCCTGAGGCATATATTCTTCATATAGTCTAGGGAGGTATGCCTCAGGTCATTTACTCCCACATGGACTATGACACAGTTATATTGGTAATTGTGGTCCAATAACCTGAGTGTCTGTATAATGTGGTGGATCCTAGCCCCTGATAAGCAACTGACCATGACTTTCTCCTTACTCGGCCTGGTGAGAGGGACATCAGTGTGTCTCACAATGGAGTCTTCAATGACTAGAATGTTGGATTGTGTGGTGGCTTGCTTTATGGGCTTAGAGGTAGAGGCTCTATGAGATGTAACTGTATGTGTTGATGTGGGTGTTGTTTTGAAAGAGTGCATTTGGGGCTGCTGAGGGTATTTGTTATGTGTACTTCATCTAGGAGGTTTTTGTGGTTTAGGAAGGTTACATTTAAGTGCATCAGCATATGTGGGTTGTTACCTCTGCTTTGAATTGCACGTGATGGGTGCAGCGTGTGTAATACTTACAACCTTATTGACAGTAGGAGTACTTTTATGTGAGAGCTTTGCCTCCAGTGACATTGTGCGAATACGTCTCTAGCACACCATATCAGTTTGTTTGAAAATTAGCTGGTTGTCAGTAAACATGAGGCAATTTCTACATTGCCTCAGAATGCCCATATCCAGCAAGCCAGTAACAGAGACAGCTCATATCCATGGAAACAGACCCTTTTTTATTGATTAGGCAGTTGGAGTGAGAATATCCATCACTGTTAGGAGTATCCAGTTTGCATCTATGGGGACAGTGCTTGCTACTGAAAACTAGTTTTCCAGTGTGCAACTAGGTACTGGAGAAATTTTAATTGTGCTTTTACAGGAAAAATGTCACTCGATGTGACTGAGTCTATACAGAGCACTGCCAAACACTTAAGGGGAAACTAATACATAGACTCTGAAAATATAAGGATGAAGCATTTAGTCAGATATTCTGAAGTTAGAAACAAATCAAGCAGTACTTACTGAAAACAAAAACTTAGCTTGTCAAGAATGATGAAAAGAGGGGAGTTGCATGAATGGCTACTGCCTGGCTACTGCGAATGCTGGTCTCACCACAGCTTCACTCTGTTGGGATACGATACTCCTCTGCTTCTTCTCTCACCAGAAGCAAAATGTTCGCACCCATCCCAAGATGAGAAGCTGGCCAAAGCCTGTTTGGTGATCCACAGTCTTGTCCCAGATTATGCAAGGGTCTGTAGACTTATAGTCTTTTCTTGGTAGATGCTATGAATAGCAACCAGACCAATCTGCAATGTTAAGCACAGACACTCACTCTCCAACCAGAAACAGTCAGAAATCAATGCACTCTGATCCTTTTCTCACCAGGACCAGAAAATATGCACAGATTCCACCTATAAAACAGTTATTAGGCTTCATGGTGATCTTCAGTCTCCAGGAAATAATGCCCCTGCACCAGGAGAAAACAAAAGCACTAATTCTAAGATGACTACTGAGAGGCAGAATGTGGGGTATCCAATAACTGGTGGTCTTGCAATAGATGTTTAAAGGTAAGATGAAAAAAAAGGGTGTATCCTAAATACTACAGTGTACAGTAAGCAGTTAGATATGAAAGTGGGTAACTAAGTTTTAGCTGTCTAAGTGGACAGCCTCTATTTTTAAAAGAGCAAGATACATTGAAAGGGGGTGGGCACTTTCATATTCTGGTGCTATGGAATACAGTGGGATGGCAATTTAAATAGGTGAAGGGTAATGATTTTACAAAATGATAATTTTGTGCTTACTCATACCAGCCAGTGAAAGGAAAGAGGGAAGGAGATATATGGTCAAAATAGCATAAGGGACAGGCAACTAGAAAGATAGCGGTGTTTAAGAACACAACAGTAACAGGGTAGGAGGGTGGAAAAAAATCTTCTGTCTGACTCACAAGAGGCACAACTGTGGGCTCTTTTCAAGTTGTAATATGCAATTAAAAGCAGAATACAAGTAAAACTCAGTGTAAAGAAAACAAATCACAGTATGCAAAATAGAAAAATGTACAAGAAATCAAAAGCAAACTAACCTTTCCATCACAGCAAGCTGTGGCAGAGTCTGGGTGAGCTTTTCCATCAAAGCTTTGAAATATTTTATTTAACCCTTAAATAGAAAGTTTAGTTCCTAGCTGCACCCCCCCCCTCAGTTCGCAAATGATTAACCTTAACTGACCTGTTCACTTAATAGTTGGAAGTTAGCCTTAGAGTGGTTCCTGAACATTCCAGGAATACCTGGGATTCCAGGTTTTACTTTTACTTCAAAGGAGACCGTTTTGTGGTCTGCCCTTACCAGAAAATACATTACACTAGGGGGTGTGCAGCACTCACACATATCAGTGAGGACCAGATCTAGTATGTTTGCACCCCTTGTGAGTGTACTAAAAATCTTCTCCAGGGGTATGCAGTAGGTATGCAAATGCTGACCACAACCATAATGGCTGCTTCACAAATATGCTAATGGTGGTGTACAATGTCAATAAAGGTTACCATTTATGGGATAACAACTGCATACCAAGTACACCATAAAATCAAGTTGTTGTTGTGTCTTTCGGCTTTTCCCGGTTAGGGGTCGCCACAGCGGAACTCTGGTCCGCTAATGATTGGCAGTTGATTTTTACATGCTGAGTTGCCAGCCCTAATGCACAACCTTTAACGAAGGTACGCCCATTCACGCATGTCTCCACAGAAGACGCTCTAGCTGAGAATCGAACGGGACAACGTCTTGCTGTGAGGCGACAACGCTACCACAGCACCACCACCAATGGCTATGCAAAAATGATGCTGCACTAAACTTAACCTGACTAAACAACAATGTTATTATAAAAACTTGTAGTAATACATCAAACTCTGTACCTATACAACTCTGGATCAATTCTGTTGTTGGATGGTGCTCCAAGCACAGCAACACAGCACAACAACCAAAATCATTGACAACCCCCACATACACACACATAATTACACAAAAGAGCTCTTGCCAATAAGAATTAGTACAACATAAGATTTTTTAATTATACTATGCTAATGACATCCATTTTGCAGTCATACAGACACCAAAATCTTTATGAATTGTTCACTGCCATAATGCCAGAATATGAAAAAAGTCATGATGTACACTGTCCACATATGGCATTGCAGTAGTCTATAGTGGACATAACATTATCAAAATTCATAATGCTATGCTATGGCCATGTTGTGCAGCATTTCTGCACAATGCAAATATAGTCCAAATTCTACTTAAGACTCCCTACCGAAATGTCAGCACTTATAATGCCAAGTCCCAACAGACTGAAAAAAAGACTGAATCTCAAAGATTGCTCTTGTCCTTTAAAGTTGTTGTTTTGTCCCCTCACATCCTCCCAAACTTATATAGATCAAATCCAACATCACCATACTTTGGAAAAAAGGGATTATTGTGAATTTGGTACATATAGGCCTGTTTTTTCAGCCATTCAATCTCTGTATTTCAGGACTTTCTCATGCATGTCCTGGCTTTTCAAATGGGTACCTCTACCAAAACTCAGCAAATGACAAGGAATATATGCTATTAAAAGTGCAGAAAATAACTGCATTCCATGACTTTGTAAGCATCCACTCCACACACACACTACTTCAATTCACAACTCTTTCAATTCAAGGAAGGACATGCAAGACAGACAGTGCACTTACAAAACATGGATGTCATGCTCCCTCCCTCCTTCTTGGCATAAAGGTGCAGGCCTATTAGCTTAGCAACAGTGGCAGGGAAACTCATGGATAGAATCCTGAGAAGAAATCTGACAGCATTTCTAGAGGGAAACAATCCCCGGGATGGCAACTATCATGTGTTCGTGGTCACACAGAGCTGTCGGTCAAACCCGATCCAGTTTTATGACTAGGTTACAGGTGCACATGACAAGGCAGTACCAGGAAACATAGTCTATTCTGGGACTTTAGCAAGACCGTTGATTTGATCCTACATGAGATGCTAACAGGCACTGAAGGGGTGAGGAAGGACCATGGTTGAAGATCTGTACATGTACATTGTTGAAAAGACAATGAAGGGAGTTGCTGTGAGGTGGATCACATCAGAAATTAGGAAAATGACAAGTGGAGTATTGTAGGAGTTTATTCTGGGTCCAGTGTTCTTGTATATGCATGTGTTAGACAAATCTGAGGGAACTAAGAACAGGATCAAACTCTTTGCTGATGTCACAAAAACAGGTCTATCAGTGGTGGATGGGGGATGTATCTTAAAGTTCTTCTTGAGGTGAATTTCTTGACATCGATTTGTCTCAAGTATATAAAGCTCGTTATGACTAGAGACCAAATCTTAATCCTCAATATGGTGAGCTGATCTAAGGCTGGATTGTTAAAGGTATGCATTTCTATATGCTGAAAAGTCAGTCACTTAATACAGTGGGTTCTACATTGCTGAATATGTCCTGGCTGTCATTCGTTGAGTACACTTATCTGTGTGATACTTAAAGTATTGCTGAACAGACTTTTTTTACACTTTAATTCTGGGTCTTTGCATATGGTCTGCTAAACTAATAGTGAGTTGAAGTGATTTTTGCCACCAATGGATTCACAAGCATAACAGATGATATGCCAAACCATGCTCAATATGAGGACAATAAGTGTCCAAGTTGCAATGGAACAACCTTTGTTGTTTTGCTGGTTTTACTTCTGTATGCCTTCAGGTCATAAATGCACAGCCCACTAACCAAATACACATGTTATCAGACAAGGACTTGAACTGCACTAGAACTGACAGTTACTGCTAATGTGGGACTATATAAACCATGGCCTAGGTGGGATACTCATGTCTATGCATCATCTTCTATAGCTGGTATAGTCAGCAAATGGATGTGTGTCAGGAAGGGGTGCTTAGCTGTATGCACCTTCTTGTATTGTTGGTACAGTCAGCACGTGAATATATTTCAGGATCTGAATCAAGCAAGTCCCTGATAACTGTTTGTCAGACATCTTTAAATATCATGTGCATGGTTCTAACATCACTGGCACATCACTAATGTACATACTAACGACAGAGGCTGACACATTAGTTTTCATTTCATATCTGGTTGTTTTCCTCTATATCAGTGTTTTTAGCATTTATGTGAAACTTTACAGAAATAAATGCTTTCATTTTTTTATTTTTTTAAGTTATTCTGTACCTTCCTATCATTCATATAGTCTGAGTCCCCCTTCTTTTCTGGGTAAATGGTAATCTAACGTGATTCATGGTCAACTACTTAATGCTATAGTGGAGAATGTACCTACCACTGATATATAATACCTGACTTGGTGGGGGTCATATTATAAAGTTCCTTCTGATGCAGAAGATTGGGAGAATGTTATTCTGAGCAGTCTGAGACTCTCTTCATGTGACTGTTTGCAGCTTTGTGTTGCCATCTTCTCTACTGCTGTTCTACTGGCTGTCATTTTGGAAATAGTGAGGTATGAAGATATAGAGCAGATTATCCCCCTGGTTTGAATTCACACAGTAGTATTAATCCTATACTCATAGATAGATATTGTACTATTTAATATTAACACATTTTATTAGGTTTCAGGACATTTTATATATATATATATATATATATATATATATATATATATATATATATATATATATATATAAAACTATTTCACGCTATTTATTCTTGCATTTGATTTTACTATTTGTACTTCAAAATGGTAATGATCTGTTCTATTAAATAATTGGTTATTCATAGGTTCATAGGTGTGTACTAGACCAATGGCCCTGGAGCCTTTACAAGCCTAGCCTATAGGATTACCCTGGAATCGTGCCAACCGACTTTAGTTCCCAGTGCCTCTGTTGAGTAGAGCCACTGGAGTGATCTCCTGGCTGAATTTTCTATTTCCCATCCACCCATCAAGATTTTCCTTGAAGAGGGCCAGTGAGGTCCTCTGCTTGACATGTATGGGAAGTCTAGTCCATAGCATGAGAAGTCTCTGGGTTATGAACCTGTCCCTCCAGCATGTTCTGTTGACTGTGGTAATGAGGCTGAGGTCTCTGGAACGTGTGGTGCAGAGGGACTGGTATTTATTTAGATGTAGCATTTCTAACAGAGCTGGGTCAGACATGGCTTTGTAAGTAAAACAGAAATTGCCTCTAAGTAGGCGATATGAGACAGAGAATAGTTGGAGTTTTTTGAGTCTGTCCATATAGGACAAGTGTGTAAGGCCTAGGATCCTATTTGTGAGGTACTTTTGCGGCCTCTCCAGTTGTTGCAGGTGTCTAGTGAGGACATACCAAATGGGGCATTATACTCGATGATTGGCCTAATGAGGGAAGAGTAGAGGGAGACAATGACCTCTTTATTCCTGGATGCAAAACCCTTAGTAATGAGATGTGCCACATAGAAGGACTTTCTGACCACAGTGGCAATGTGGTAGTCAAAAGAGAGGTTGCTGTCAACTTGTGTTCCCAGATCTCTTATAGCGCCTTCTGTGTTCAGTGGACTACCATCGATGTGGTAATTCATGGGAACCGGGGTTTTCCCAAAGGGGATGACGACACATTTTTTGGCATTGAGCTTAAGGCCATGGTTCTGATACCAGTCGTCGATTTCAGTGAGGCCTTTCTGTAGGATGTCAACATCACTTGGGGAGTTAATAAGCTCCCAATTTGCAATTGTCTGTGAATTTTTCAGCCAGAGTCCCTTCATGTTAGCCTGGACTTCAGAGAAGTAGATACCAAACAGGAGAAGACCCAGGACTGAACCCTGTGGGACTCCACTCGTGACCGGTCAGCAGTCTGACTTGGAGTTTGCTACTTTCACACTGTGGGTTCTATCTGTGAGCCAGTTTGCAACGCTCCTAGTGATACATAGGTTGATACCTAGTTTAGTGAGTTAATTTTTTCTTTCTTTTGATTGGCTGGCTACAGTTTTTAATTAATGTGATTCACTAGTATCGGTCTATGCACTGAACCAGCTTTGTTTGTGCTTTATTAAAGTTATTAATATGGTGCGAAATGGTGTGTGCCTAGTGTTCTCTTTTCTGTGTTGTGTTATTACTTCACTGGTTTCATTTTAGCTTCCAGACATGTTTTGGTTTTGTAGTTTGGAATGACTGATTTTAACTGGCAGAGTTTCTGGTGTCATTCTTAGGGGATACAATATTTGTCCACATGGGAGGACATATTTAACAGACCATGTTAATCTTCCAGAGATGGTCTGCACTTATCCCCTGGGAACTCGCGTAGATAGAAACTTAGCCTTTGACCAACATGTGTCCAAGGAAGTTAGGAAATCCTTCTATGTTCCTCAACATATAAGTAAGAGCATGGCACCTAGGTCCAGGCAAGTCATCATACCACTGCACTCGACCCTCAGTAAACCTATCATAGAGTATAATGCATGCTTCAGTATGTACCTGACCAGACACATGCAGCAGGTGGAATGTCTGCAAAGGTTTCTTGCAAAAAATACAGGGAATAAACACAATGTTCTAACTGGATCAGCTCAAAGCCCTATCTGTCACTGTACTCAGTCTCCTACAGACTACTTAGAAGCGAACTATGCCTAACGTAAAAGGCATTCTTGGACCCCACTCTGAAGAACCTTCAGCACATCTGCAAAACAAACAGCATCAGAGCTACTAGATCCAAAGACCTAAATTTTGCTTGTGACATAAATAGGACATGTTGGAGAGACAGTTATGTATCTCAAAGAAATCACATCCTCTGGAATAGGTTATCCAAACATGTGAAACAAAGTTCCTCCCTAACTCTATTGGGTCTATATCAAAAGACTGAAGAGGCATTTAATTGAACACCTCTTCGTTCACACACAAAGAGCAAATGCACTAAAGCGTGAACGCTCAAAACAGCAATTTCTTTCCCTGAAAAATAAATTGCTTAGCCATCTCTGTGTGTTTGCTCCTTTCCCCACTGTAGTGCAATCTCGGAGTTGGTATTTTTAGTTAGGGGGTGTGGGGGGCACAGTCCCCCATGTTGGGGGGTGTGGGGGTGAAGCCCCCCACGTTGTTATATTTGAAAGTGTGTGAGTGTGTGTGTGTGTGTGTGTGTGTGTGTGTGTGTGTGTGTGTGTGTGTGTGTGTGTGAGCTAGTGATTTCTTTCCTAGGGAAAGAAATCGCTGTTTTGAACATTGGCACTTTAGTGCGTTCGCTCTTTATGTGTCGACGAAGAGGTGTTCGATTAAATGCCTCTTCGGTCTTTTGATATAGACCCCTTTATTTAAGTGTAACTTGGAACATTTGATGGTAAATCGGAAATTCACCTCTGATCTGGCACCTATGTCTCTGATGGACAGAGGAAGACAGTAAATTATTTCACAACCACAAATCACCCTTATGTAAATTTTTAAAACATAAAACTTGTGAGTCACATTTGGGATGCACAGCTAGGCTTCTAAAGAACCCAGTGGTCATTAGCCTAGTATATACCTATGAACCTATAAACCCGTTGAATTCATTTTCTTCACAGGTATAACAGATTATGAATGTTTGCCACCAAAACATTTCCATTTATGACACACTGGATGTGTTTCTATTTAAATGCTTTATACCACATTTTATTTAAATATTGATATTAATCTTACTGATATAGAAGTATAGCCGATATGTATATATTACTTACAGCAATTTTAGGTACAAAAAATTATGTGGAAGCCAAAATAATGAGCTACTTGCTATGAAGTGTATTAGTATATGGAGAAAACTGAACCAAAGTCACCCATAAAAATGGTTGATATCATTTAGTGAAGAACCATTGTGTATTTCTTCAGGTCAGCCTATATTTCTCCCCAAAATATTGGTCTTCTTGATAAGATGAAAGCAAATGAAATAGCCAGAAAAGGCAGTGGTAGGCTTATACTTGTGACCATGATTTTCATGGCATGGCCTCCAAATAGAAAACATCCACGTGTGGTAGAAAAACAAAGGAAGGCTCACTGTAGCTCAAGGAGATATGCTTCCCTCATTATAAGCTATTTGTGGTTTTGGAATGGTCCAGACCATAAGTGTTATGTGGAATATGGGCCAAGAGTAATTTCATAGAAGCTCTAGGAGGTAAAGCTCCATACATCATGCACCACATTATATGTCTGCTGCCTACTGGTCCTGAAGTGACCACTGCTCTCTATGAGAACTCAAACACTGCTGCCTGAAGAAAATATTCTGCAAATATTGGTTGGGGAGTTAAATTTACAATGACTCTGTAAACAGATACTCTTCTTTGTGGTTGTGGTGAGGGGATGTTCATAGATTCATAAGTAGTGACTAGGCCTGCAGGCCAACGTATCACTGCGGTGCCTAGCCCAAAATCCCAGATAAATTAAAGTGGTCTCTGTGTTGTTATATCTATGTTGGATTATAACTACTTTCTTTTATATTACTTTGAAAAGTCACACCCATCAGTGTGTATATTGTACAACCTATATGAATCATGGGGCATCTGCTATGTTTGCTACCTATGTTTTAAGATCTGCTGTAATAATCCACATATAGATAACTGCAGTAATTTGTGTAATGTCCAGGTCCATTTTAAGGTTGCCACCTTTTCAAATGCCCAAAGTGGGACATTTTTGGTACAAACTTCAGATTTTGCAGGGCGAAATATACCCACGGCCAGTACAAAGGACAGAACTTCACTTTTTTGCCTAAATAAAAGCTTATTCTTGTAGCATTTTAGTTGTTTATTCTCTTTCTTATAACATTTAGGTGTTTCAGATACAGAATAATTGTTTTATGCAACTATTATATAAAATATAGGAAATAAATTTGTCCCAAAACTTCAGGACATTTGCCATTTTTACAATTTTATTTCAAGACACAACTGCCCAAAGAGGGACTGTCCCTTGCAAAGTGGGACAGGTGGTAACCCTAGTCCATTTATGAAGAGACCTCAACATAATGGATGTAATAACAACCATTCACCTGCAAACAATCAAACATGTTTCTATTCCCCCATCTCTTCACAAAAAATAAATAAATAAATAAATAAATAAATAAATAAATAAAAAACAAGAAAAATGAGAGACAGCAAAATATCTGCATGGTAACCCTCTTGGGTAATAGTCTTCCATTCACTTTTACACTAATACTGGGGTCTCTGTTCAGCACCCTTATGTAACTTCTGAACTGTTCCCTCCCCCACTTCTTTTAGCACCTTAACAGGAATTGCCATTTAACACAATCACAAGCCTTCCTATAGCCACCACCTTTGGCTTCTAAATTCCCACAGAAATGTCTGTAACAACCACTAGCTTTTTTTTCTGTAATGATTCCTTTGTAGCTCCCACCAAACACACACACACACACACACACACACACACACACACACACACACACACACACACACACACAAACTCACACACATATACACTCCTTTGATATTTCTCTCTTATGCACTCAGTCCTGTTTGATATTGCTACCAACATTTTTGCATCCACATTTATCAGCAATACTAACATATAACGACTGGGATTTGATCTGTCTTGACCTTCCTTGAAAAAACTGCCACCTTGGACTTTGTAAATGATGCTGAAAGACCAATTCGAAACATAGCTTATATTGGTTTATAAACCATATGCTTGTATTCTTTCATGTCTTCTTTATAAAACACCATCTTTGTGCTCTCTGACCTTAGCTACAAAAGTTACACTTCTATTCTTTTCTCCTTTATTTTCAGTGCCTCCTCTGTTCCACTCCCTAGCCTTTGAGAAATTGTTTTTGCTGATAAACTCTCTCTGCACAACTTTTGTTGTTTCCCTTTTCTCTATTTGTACTTTCAGTTTTTCCTTATGTAATTGTAATTTTTTCCCTTGTAAACCTGCTTTTGCAGCTTTATTATAGATTAGATTAGTACTAAGCTAACTGCCCTTGAGAGCCATTTTAAGCTTAGCTAATTGTCCCTTGTGAGACTCAAACCCTGCACCTTGTGTTTGCAACCCAAACACCTTAACCATTAGGCCACCCTCTCAACCCCAACTCCCATCCACCTCTCCAATGCCCTTAATTATATCCCTTCTTCATGACCTTTCCCTTTCTCATTATCATTCTTTACCAGGTCACGTTTGTAGCACCTCAAACTAGCGCTTCACTTTTTAGGTCACTTTTGATATTCATCTTTAGCCTCTGCTTCAGCACCATCTACTGCTGTTGCTGAGTCTATCCTTTTGGTATGTAGTCATACTATATCCACGACCTCTTCTTGTTACTACCACCTGAATTCCTGCTGCTGGGTCTCTCCTTTCCATAGCTGCTCTTGCCATCCACATCCCCATCTTGTTACCGCCCTCTCTCCTCTCTTACAACCATATGATCATGATTAATTTTGCAGTAATACTGTAGTTCACATGTTCCCATTTCTCTACTGTCACCCTTTAATTAATGAATGACTGTCTGCGCCATTGTTACATAACATAAACTTTTATCCGAATTTGCACTTTATTTACACCTTCATCTAGTACTACCCTCATGATGCATCATCTTCCATTTGGAAAGATCCATTAAATCACTTCTGTATCACTTTTCATTTTAAAATAATCACTCACCTTTCCTTACCTGCACTCCACTTTTTACCACCTTTAATATCCTATATATTAGCTTCAACATTCCCTTTATCCTCTATGTCTATAATGTCTAAACAACATGGCAAAGGCAATGCCAAAATTGATAGATATTGATCAATGTGGTTTTGTGGAGTGGAGGCAAACATTTGACACTAACAAAACATTGACGGTCCAGGGGAAAGCAGAATGTAAAAAAATACCACTGTTGTTGCTGGGTCTTGATGCAGAGAAAGCATTTGACAGAATAAGCTGTGAGTTTATGAACAGGGCAATGGAAGCATTTGCATTCCCTGATAAAATTATAAGGTTCCCTTCTGATCATTTCTGTTTGAGCAGAGGAACCACACAGGGATGTCCTCTTCCCCCTTTGTTAATTGCATTTTATTTAGAACCACTGGTAAAGAGAATAAGATAATCAGAAATTCAAAGATATAATTGGTATGATAGTTAAGAAAGGCTGGCTCAACACTCAGTTGATATTATTTTATACCTGATAAAAACAGAAAAGGATATTTCAGTGTTGTGGAACATTTTGAGGCAGTTTCAAATATTTTTTGGGATACAAAATTAATGAAGTTACAACAAAAACAACAGCTGTAAATTATGTACTCACACATAGGTTCATAGATTAGTACTAAGCTAACTGCCCTTGCGAGCCATTTTAAGCCTAGCCAATTATCCCTTGTGAGACTCAAACCCTGTACCTTGTGTTTGCAAGGCAAACACCTTAACCATTAGGCCACCCACATGAATTGGTTTAGCAATATCCATATTTATGGGGACATGATAAAACAAAGTACTTAGGGGTATGAATTAAAAGGGATTCTGGTGTGGCAACTAAGGATACATGGGAAGAGACTAAACAAAATATAATGCAAAAACTGATAAACTGGAAGCTCTTTTATATGGATATGGATAACAAGATACAAGCAGTTAAAATATTTGTAGTCCCTTTATTTTTATACAGAGGGTAGGCATATTTTAATCAACCAGAGGTGAAGTTGTGGACAGCAATTAATAAAGAGCTGAAGGATTTTATCTGAGAGGGGAAGATGGCAAGAGTTAAGTGGGATAAGCTGATTCTGACAATTGAACAAGGTGGTTTGGGATTACCTGATTTGAAGGGGTATTTCAGGGCTATACTGTTAAGGCTCCTATACATAGCACAAACAGAAACCTACAATTCAAAGTGGAAATGAGGTGATGATGAAACAGGGAGAAAGCTCAAGAAACAAGGAGAGACTGGGATTTTGGATGCAGATCCTTAAGGAGAATAACAATAACCATACAGAATATTATATTCATAAAGTAGCAGAAATATTGAAGAACTAAGCCAACAAGAGAATGGAGAAAAGAGATTCTGCCAAAAGAGCTAACTGCAATTAGGGATAGAGACAATAGGCAAGAGGGGGCTGGAATTTATTGGACAAAACTGGCAAAAGAACCAAGGAATTGGGGGCAAATAATTAGAGAGAGAGAGAGGTAATAGAATGGGAAGAGGCCAAGAATTTATTTGGACTGCAGGCTAGAGATTGCCTTCCTTATCAAGGATTGATATCAGAGTATAGGCAAAGAGAAAGAAACAGGGGGGTCCTAAGTGAAAGCCAGTGTTGCTGCTCTTCCTTTCCCTTTTCAGTAGGCTCACCCCCCCCCCATTTAGACCACTTCCTAGGAGATTATTCTTCTCAGTCCAATGCCACGTTTGCCTTTTCTTCTCACTGAAAAGTGTACAAAAGCTAAGAAAGTTGTCCCATCATTTACAAGACTGAAGGTGTGAACTTTAGTTATTTACTTATTTGTTATTTACAATCATCAACAATTGTATTAACTATTAACTTTGTAAATGTAATTTTAAATTTTTTAAATTTAATATTAAAGTAGTGGCTTATTATTAATTTTGTTTTAGTGGATACATTTGTATACAAATATTTATCTGTTTATAATAACCATTTTTTAATATTTAAATGTTTATTCAGATTATATCTTTATTTTGCACTGTTATTAGAATCAGGACACATTCAAAAGGCACTTTCTCACATTTTTTTATAACTAGGACTTTTGATTACTGTAGAATCACATTAGAGCACTATGTTCATATTCCGGACATGTCATGACATTTTCTTAATTCTTGCTTATAACTTTTTAGTGCAAACATGGATAGCTTCAATAGCTACACTCATAATAGTTCATAGGTTCATAGGTTCATAGGTAGGTACTAGGCTATCGGCCCAAGGGCCTAAGCCTAGTCAGCAAGGTACCCATAGCTTACGCCACCCAAGAAAGTTATTTTCCTGTGCCACTGTCCAGCAGAGACACAGAAGTGATTCCCGGGGTGTATTTCCTATTTCACATCAACTCATTAAGATTTTTCTTGAAGAATGCTAATGAAGAACTTTGCTTGACATAGATGGGTAGCTTGTTCCAGAGTATAGGACATCTCTGGGACAGGAATCTATCCCTCCGACATGTTCTGTTTATTGTGGTGACAAGGTTTAGGTCCCTAGAGCGTGTAGCTTGGAGGGATTGGGATTTCTTTAGGTGTAGCATGTCCAACAGCTCTGGGTTTGACATAGCTTTATATGTTAGGCAGAGATCACCTTGGAGTAGGCGATATGCTATGGAGTAAAGCTGGAGTTTTTTGAGGCGGTCAGTGTAGGGCATTTGTTTGAGGCCAGTAATCCTCTTTGTGAGGTACTTCTGTGGCCTTTCCAGCTGCTGCAGATGTCTTGTGAGGTACATTCCCAAAGGGGCGTTGTACTCTATAATGGGTCTAATGAGTGGCAAGTAGAGGGGAACAGTGACCTCTTTTTTCCTGGATGAGAACCCTTTTATGATGAGGTGTGCCACGTAGAAGGACTTCCTGACTACTGTGGCGATGTGACTATCAAAGGAGAGACTACTGTCCACCTGGGTCCCAAGATCTCTTATCACGCATTCAGTGTTAAGTAGATTGCTGCCTATGTGGTAGTTCATGGGTACAGAGTTTTTACCAAAGGGGCTGACACTGCACTTTTTGGCATTGAGCTTGAGGCCATGGCTCTGACACCAGGCATCTGTCTCAGTGAGGCCCTTCTGTAAGATGTCCACATCATTTGGGGACTTGACTATGGCTCCTAGTTTGCAGTCATCTGCGAACTTCGTCAGCCAGAGGCCCTCTGTGTTAGCCTGTACTTCAGAGAAGTAGATACCAAACAGGAGAGGTCCCAGGACGGAACCCTGTGGCACTCCACTTGTCACTGCCTTGAGGTCAGATTTGGAGTCTGCAACTTTTACAGTGTGGTTTCTGTCAGTGAGCCAGTTGGCAACCCATCTTGTGATGTAGGGATTTATACCTAGTTTAGTGAGTTTAGCTATAATTCCAGAATGGGGGATGGTGTTGAAAGCCTTGGCGAGGTCAAGATAGGCTATGTGAACCACCTTACCCTCATCCACGTCTTTGGTGACTGCCTCAAAGAAGTCAATCAGGTTCAGGAGGCATGATCTGCCTTTCACAAACCCGAACTGGGTGGGATCCAGAGTTTGGAGGTTACCAATGTCTTAGTTAATGATTTCCATGATGATACATTACATGGCCTTGCAGACCAGGCTCATCCCGGGATCAGTGGTGGCTCCCCCTTTGTGGAGTGGGATAACTGTTGCTGTGTGCCATTCAGTGGTCACAAAGCCTGATGCAAGGCTATTATTGAACATGGTGCTTAAGTGGGGAGCCAGTTTGTTCTGAAGTTCATGTAAAACGCAGCCTGGGATGTTGTCCGGTCCCATGGATGCTGTGTTTTTGGCTTTAGAGAGTGCAGCTTTTACCTGCATAGTTGTGATTACAGGGACTCTGCATTCTTCCTGTATAGATATGGGCCCTTTAGGGGATGAGAGGGGGGTAAAGTTAGCACTGAACCGATCTGCCAGGATGTTGGCAATATCAGTTGGTTCTGTAATTTTCGTGCCTTTGTACTGTAACTCAGAGCAGATCTGGGTGTTACCATCTAGATTCTTGACATAACTATAGAATGCTTTGTGGTTGTCCTTGGATTTAGTGCAATTTTGTTTTCGTAGCTAGCTTTGGAGGATCTTATAAGGGATCTCAGCATCTTACTAAGGCTGACCAGGGAGCTCCTCCACACATGGGATTTTAGTGTGGGGTTGAATGCTACTTATTTTAGCTGGCTCAGACAAATTAACTTCTGAATATTTTAAAAGGTAGACTAATGTTATTTTTTTTTAACAAACAGCAGAGCTAGATTCTGTATAGCACATCCAAGATTTTTGTGACAGTTTAGCCTTTTTAGGTTGTGACTTTTTAATGCACAGTATTTGAGCTTAACTAGATGCGTACTAAGTATTAGTGGCAGATATATATATATATATATATATATATATATATATATATATATATATATATATGATTTTTTTTTTTAATCTAATATATGTGTGTGTGTGTGTGTGTGTATGTATATTCTCAAGTGTTTGGTAGGTATTTATTTAGGATTTGTCATTTGTACCATATTTTCTTAATTAATATATATTGTTTTTAGCCCAACAAAATGTAGTGTTTTATATTGTCATTTAAATTTTAATTTTTAGTTGCGTTTCCTACTTGACACACAAACCTGAAGAAGTTCTAACAAACAAAATTGATCTATGTTAAAATGTTTCTGAATGTTGGTAGAAAAGATTTCCAAGGAATTTTGAAGACTTATGTTAACTTTTTCTTTTTTGATACTACAATGAAATGCTTTCAGGAAATTTTACCAGTTATTAATGCATAATTTTTAGTTTAACTTTTAGTTTAGTTTAGTTTAACATATCCTGGAATCACAGAGCTTGAAGTAGTGCAGTACTGTGTCGAATATCACACTGAGGTATGGGGAAGGGTATTTGGCAAGGAAACATGCTAATTGTCTTTTACAACACAGCTACCCTAGTATGCCACTCCCATGCTTTTAAATAGGTATATAAATGGAATGGTGAATTTCTACACTTTATTCTGTTTTTTCAACTACTATTTGGATCGCTTATTTGCGTGATTTTAATAAAGAAGATTCAACTTAAACTAGCCTGTGCTTCCCTACTTTCTTAAGTGGATTTATCCTTTGGAAAGTTTTTTAAAGAAAGTATTTCTATCACGTGTTATTAGGTGGGATATTTATTTATTTTATTTATTTGCAATTTGATTACCAGGGAAGTCCACTGGGCTGAATTGACTCATTTTGAGTGGAGGCCCGGGGAGAAAAGCTCCAAGATGTGTTCTCTAGAATGCATACAATGTCCTTTCATATCACTATTGCAGTATTCATAACTGAAGAGATCTCCTTCCATGGCTATCCCAGTTTCTGACCAGTATACCAAAGCAATACAATGTCCTTTCATATCACTGTTGCAGTATTCATAATTGAAGGGAACTCCTTCCATGGTTATCCCAATGTCCGACCAGTATACCAAAGCCATGCAGTGTCCTTTCATATCACTGTTGCATTATTCATAACTGAAGGGATCTCCTTCCATGGCTATCCCAATGTCTGACCAGTATACCAAAGCCATACAATGTCCTTTCATATCACTATTGCAGTATTCATAACTGAAGGGATCTCCTTCCATGGCTATCCCAATGTCTGACCAGTATACCAAAGCCATACAATGTCCTTTCATATCACTATTGCAGTATTCATAACTGAAGGGATCTCCTTCCATGGCTATCCCAATGTCTGACCAGTATACCAAAGCCATACAATGTCGTTTAATATCACTGTTGCAGTATTCATAACTGAAGGGATCTCCTTCTATGGCTATCCCAATGTCCGACCAGTATACCAAAGCCTTTAATACTTACAGGCACCATACTTCACACTTACACTCCCAGCACAAGACGTAGGGCATAAAGGTGAAGTACGGACACATACATTTAGAACTGAAAAAGCCCCAGGAGGAACAGAATGTCCCTATGGACAAGGAAAAACATGTACAGTAAGAAGGAGAAAAGGGAAAAGAGCCCCTCAACCAGGAGGACAAATAAGAACAGACTGGAAAAGAGGGGCCAAAAGGGAGGGAGTGAATACTGCAACAGTGAAGAGAAGAACATCTACTGTTATGATAAGATTTTACAAAATTATACTGTGTCCTTTCATATCACTTTTGCAGTTTTCATAACTGAAGGGAAAGTATAAAACCTCAAGAGGAAATCAAGCAGGAGGACAGCATGGAAGAGCCCTCCAGATACCCATGCAGGATACCCCTAACAAAGCCGGCTCTAGCCCTGGAAATAACATCCAACTTGTAATGCTGAGTAAAGGCATGAACAGAAGACCAAGTAGCAGTTTCAAGGATGGAAATGGTATCCAGCCCCTTGAAAAAAGCACGAGAAGAGGCAATGGTGATGGTAGAACGAGCCTTTATTCATGAGGAAAGACATTTACCATGAAAAGAATAACAAAAGGAAATGGCCTTAGAAATCCAGGAAGAGATGGTTTGCTTGGAAACAGCTAAACCCAAAGTCCTGGGATGAAAAGAAACAAAGCTGATCAAACTTATGAATGATTTTAATTTTATTCAAATAATACCTGAGCTGTCTGCGCAAATGCAATGTATGCAGGGCCATCTCATTAGCAGACTGCGCAGAAGGAAAAAGGAAGGGAGATGTACTACTTGATTTAAGGATAACTCATTAACAACCTTGGGCATAAAAGATGGATTACTACAAACAGACACCCTGTCTCTGTGAAAAAAAGGAAGAATGGCGATAAGGGCCTGATGCCCAGAAACTCTCTGAGCACAAGCATGAGCAAGTAACAAGACACACTTCAGGGTACAGTGTTGCAGACTAGCTAAGACTGAAGGCTCAAAACGATTCTGAGTCAATTTTTCCAAAACAAAATTAAGGTCAGAAGGAGGTGGAATAGGTTTCCTTGGGGATCTAAGCTGCAGGGTGCCTTTAAGAAATTATTTGACCTCAAAATGAGAAGCAAAAGGAGGATTCAAAGGTAGACAGGCAGAATTACTGACAAATGGGCTTTCAGAGAACAATAGGGCAAACCAGACTGGAGCAGCTCACACACATAGGAGAGATACACAGGGACCCCCACTGTAAAAAGGCCCTGGCTACAAGCATGGTGATAGACAAAAAAATCTTTTCCATTTGGACACATAAGACTTTCTGGTTGTGGGTGTTCTTGCACCCTATGCACATCCTCAGAAAATAGGTGCCTAAAGGGATTAAACCCTATTACTCACAGAGGTTTGGGGCGGCCACAGTGGTGCAGTGGTTAGCATTGTCGCCTCACAGCAAGAGGTTCACTGGTTCGATTCTCAGCTGGGGTGCCTTCTGTGCGGAGTCTGCATGTACTCCCTGTGGTTGCTTGGGTTTCCTCCGGGTGCTCCGGTTTCCTCACACATCCCAAAGACATGCTGCAGGTGGACTGGACACTCCAAATTGGCCCCAGTTGTGTGTGTGTGTGTGTGTGTGTGTGTGTGTGTGTGTGTGTGTGTGTGTGTGTGTGTGTGTGTGTTGTGTGTGTGTGTGCCTTCTGTGGAAGTTTGGGCGCTGGGCTGGCAACTCAACACCGTAAAACTCCACTGCCAATCATGAGTGGACAGGTGATCCGCTGTGGTGACCTCTAACCGGGAAAAGCCAGAAGAAGAAGACTCACAGAGACAGTTGAAGAGTGGATAAATGAGGATGGATGAGTGACTCTTTGTCTTGTGTGAGGAGGTCCAACTGGTGAGGTAACTTGTGATGATTTACCCTGGCCAGATGCATTATGAGGGGGAAGCAGTGCTATCTCATCCAATAGCAAGATTTTTGGGGAGTCCAGCTGAATCTTCTACAAGACTTTTGAAAGGAGAGAAAATGTAGGGAAAGCACTGAGAAATATCTCCTTCCAAGGAAAAGAAAGGGCATCCGTTTTCCACACCAGATGGTGTTGCACACTGGAATAGAAAAGAGGGAGGCAAAAAGATCTACTTGATGAATACCCCACTGATGGACTATGTCCAGAAAGATGTCTCTGTGGAGCATCCACTTGTCAGCCCATGTTTTGGACCTGCTCAGAGTCTGTCACTAGATTGTACTCACACTGCCTGAAAAGTTAGCTTATAACTGATAGTCAGATCCCAGGCCTGAAGAACCAACCTGCAAAGAAAGCAAGACTTTGTGTCCCCCTGCTTGTTGAGAAATCACATCACTTTAGTGATATCTGTGTAAACCTTCAGGAGCCGTGGAGAGAGCATGGGGAGAAAAGCTTGATGGACCAGAATCAGAGCTATTGTCTCTTTGATGTTGATATGGTATGACTTCTGATGGGGGGGGGGGCAGAGAACCTGAAATTTCAAGTGACCACAGGAAGTCCCTCACCCCATGTCTAAAGCATTTGTGAACAGCTGTTGTGCTACAGGCTGAAATAGCAGGCCTGGGATGAGGGCGATTTGTTGAAGCCACCACTCAAATTCCCTCTTTAGGCAAGGAAGGAGAGGCACTATGGAATTCAGAGGGTGGCAATGCTGAACCCAAACTGACTTAAGGTACAATAGAAGCTTGCTCTAGATGCAGTCTGGCAAGAGGAAGCATTGGAATAGAAGAGGCCATGAATCCTAGGGCCTGAAGAAACTCTCTAGCTAGAACAGCAGGCAGAGGAAGAAGAGACTGAAAGAAAACTGTCAAGGAAGTGGAAGAGAAGCCAACATTGACATTGTCTTAATCCCACATCCCAGCTACACATGATCCTGAGAGGGAGTCAGGACAGATTTTGGAAGTTGACAGTGAACCCCAGACTATGAAGGAGAGATAAGGTGAACTCTAGAGCCTGTAACAGGCAACTGGGAGAAATAGCCTGAAGTAACAGGTCACCTAGAAAGGGAAAGTTTGAATACCCTTGGGGCAGTAGAGAGGCCAAAGTGTAAAGCAAAGAACTGAAAAAGAGGGAAAGAAACAAAAAATGCAAAAACTTCCTGAAAAGAGGATGAATATTAATATGAAGATAAGCATACTTCAGATCCAAAGACACCAGGAAAGTATGGGGCAGCAACAGAAGAAACAGGGTTTGAAGAGAAAGCATCCAAAAGTAATGAACCTTGAGAAAAGTGTTGAGTAAGGAGAGATCCGGAATAGTCCTCCCGGTGTCCTCCTTTCCAGGAACCTGGAAATTTTTGAATAAAATCCCTTTCCTACTTGGGAAAGAAGGACAGGCTGAATAGTTCCCTGGTCCACCAGGGAACCAAGAACCCCTGAGAAATGGGGAAGCTGCTCTCACAGAGGTTAAGGAATCCCTGAAAATGGAGGGAGAGACTTCCACACCATGAAGTAACCTTGACGGATAATGGACAGAATCCAAGAATCTGAATTGACGAGTTGCCATTTCAGAAGACAGAGGGAGAGCTGAAGGGACAAATGAACCTGCCTGATGTTTAGGAGGAGCAACATGTCAAACAGAGCAGGCTTGTCAGATAAAGAAGGCTTCTGGGCCACAGGAGCCTGAGAAGACGTAGTAGCAGGAGCTCATCTACCACCCTTCCTGCCTTTAGAATTAGAGAGATCAGAAATAACCTTACAAGCCTGGACAGTCAAGGGCCAGAGCATATCTGGTCATGTGGGTCTGGTATTTAATGACCCTAAAGGCCAAGGTGACAGCAGTATAGACCTTCTTTGCAATCCTCTCCATAGCCCTATTGTCATTATCCAAAGGCAAGAGCATGGTAGTGTGAAAAACTTAGAAGGCTTATTAGACAAGACTGAAACCTCAGCAGGATCAGCAGAAGGGCAATTAAATAGGAACTGATAATCCTCAGGAACCTTATAGAACCTGTTGGGTTTCTTTGGAGCAGGGGGCTGAGAGTCTTAGAGGCAGCTATAAAGATGTCTAACAAAGCAGACATCTCAGGAGATACTGCAGAAGGTTTAGGAGTGTCCACCTAAAGCAACTTGCAACACCTCTTCTAGATATCAGACACCTGAAAAGAATCACACAAAGTATTCCATCATTCTGGCTACTATGTACCCAAATGACAGCTCCTACAAAGGAGACTCAGAGCTAATGGATTCCTCTTCTTCAGAGCCATAAGCTAAGGGAGAAGGCATCTGAGAAGAGCAATATAAAGACCCCTCATCACACTCTGAATCCTCATTCAAGGAATCAGGTTCCCTAGGTCTTTTAGAAGGAAATGAAGTCCAAGGTGGAATTGATACAGAATTCCCTTGTGGAGGATTCAGGGCCATTAAGGCATTGAACAGGCCCTGAGTAAACTTCTGTAATTCCCTTTAAGGGTCCTTAAGACATGTGAAAGAATGTTTAATCTTCTGTTTTTTCTTGGAAGAAATGTCAGCCCTAAAAAACACTAGAGGTTCTGACCCCTGACAGGATTCAGTAAGAGCACCTAGAACCTCTTTTCTAACCAGAATCTATGGAAACTCTGTAGGGCCCTCTGAGACAACCAACCATGGTTCCTCTTCGATGTCTGGAGCAGATGCCTGCAAAGTCTCAGAGGGCATGTAAAAGGAAAGACCCATGCTGGCTTCTGATGGGGTTGCAGCAGATGAATCTGATGTAGGCACCAGATGGCTTCCAGAGCTATTACCTGCTTCTAGAGAGATGCCTGGTGGAGGCTGGACAGCCAAAGAATCTTGCCAAGATTTCTTGGCCTTCTTCTTACTTAACAGTGGTACCTCTGGGTTAGTCAATTATGCAATGCTACCCTGCGCTAACTGTTTAAGCCACTGGTTCTTGAGATAGATTGCCAGGGAAGACAACCAGCTTCTAAGAATCTTGGGCAAAAACCCCTTACAAGTACTACAGGAAATATGGTTGTGGGAAACAAACAAAATATACACTGTTCATGATGATCCTTATGGGGAATCTGCCTGTTACACTGACAATTTCTCTTCTTGGATGACATGAACTCCAGGTAAACAAAAGAAAACAAGTTCAAGACTAAGAAGAAGAAAAGACCCCAATGGGGCACTTATCTGATGGCTAGCTATACAGTACAGCAAATGGTGTTCAGACCAATAGACAATGATGGTGTTTGATCTGGCGGCAAAGAAATTCTGGGTAACTGCATCCTTACATCACCTTTATGCCCTACATCCTGTGTTGGGAACATATATGTCATGTACGGCGCATACAAGCTCTAAAGGCTTTGGTATACTAGCCAAACATTGGGCTATCCTTGGTGGAAGATCCCTATGATTAAGAACACTGCAACAGTGATATAGAAGGACATCTATTTTTAACATATAAATACTCACCTACTGTTCAAGAATAAAGACAATTAGCTTGCTCTGACTCTTGAGCTGTTAATGTCTGGTGATTTATTTAGTTAGTTAGTTTTCTGCGTGCCTGTTTGTTTATTACCTTGATAACTAGGTGGAAGGGCAGGTTCAAGAACTCTTCTCTGTCAAGATGCAGAATATAAAACAAAAAAATGTCGTTACATAAAATGCTTCAGTGAATAGAAAGTAACAGACACAAAACAAGTATATGAGTGTAGTCATTAAGGAGGTAGTAATACAGCACAGATAGCTTCTAACAACATAAAATAATCCACATTAACACCCAAAGCTCCATCTATTAATACATTAGAATTTTGAAGGTAAAACAAACACTCTTATTATATTCAAAGAGATTGCAGTTAGATACAATCAAGATAATGTGTGAAACACGAAGTCTGATGATGCAAAAATATACATCATGGAATGAAATGTTGTAGTATTCCGCCTTAGCTGTGGTGATTATGGGGTCCCCTATAATCCTTAAACACTGACATTTATAGGAGGTCATTAAATGGTCAAGAAGTTTAAACTTTTTTTTTAATTATGTGTTGTAGCTAAGTGAACCAACAGTTTATTCCAGGCAGCAGAATCCATTGTATGGAAAGCCTTTCTCCAAAACAAAGCTGAAGGAAGGTCTCTTTACTGTAAGTGTCATTTGGTCTGATGATCTTAATAGATAAGTGTATGATGCAGGTTTCAGGCTGTGAACCAAAAAATGACACTGTTCAACTGTAAATAGCAGATTAATATATGTGTTTAATGCTCACAGGTACTTCTGTGAAACTGGCGTGTTTATTAAACTCAGGAAATGTATGTGTTTAACGTGACCTTCTGTTCCTGTTCATAGTAATTCTGCTCATCCTACAAATTCCCTCCCCAATACTTTTATGTTTTTCATGCTTAAGATGATGTAGGTTTAGATATCAAAGGAGGAATTAAGAGGATGAGTTGGATTACTGTTTATATTGATTGGGTGTTTTAGGCCTTTTAAGATGAATTTACTTTATTATTATTATTATTATTATTATCAGTCTCATAAAGTCTTTGAACCATGAGACAAAACATTTGCCTTTTTTTTTTTTTTGATAAAAGTATTTCTTGACACTTCCACGATGGTGCAGCGGTAGCATTGTTGCCTCACAGCAAGAGGTTCTCCCGTTCGATTCTCGGCTGGAGTGCGGGGAGTGCCTTCTGTGTGGAGTCTGCATGTCCTCCCCATGGTTGGGTGGGTGTTCGAAAGACATGCGTAAATGGATGTGCCTTCGTTGTAGGTTGAACGTCGAGCTGGCACCTCGGTGTTCATGGAAATCTACTGCCAATCATTAGCAGACCGGAGTTCCGCTGTGGCGACCCCTAACCAGGAAAAGCCAGAAGACAACAACAACAACTTGACACTTGCGTCTTGTTAGCTTTTTTCTTTTGATTTTCTAACACATCGAACTGATAGTGAAAAAGAAATTTGAAAGTAATGCAACAGAACAGGCATTCAAATGCATGATGGCCCAAAAGAGAAATAAGCTTCAGTGGCTTAAAGCAAGGATAAGAATGAAAACATTTACATTTGTTCTGAATGAGAATGATGAAGGGTATGGAAGGTGAATAGAGAGACCAAATACCTGCACACATGGCTTACTCTCAACAGGAAAAGGGCACCCTTAGAACAGAGGTAGCACAGTTCAAATATTTCTCAGGAGCAAAAACCTAAGAAGAATAAGGGTTGCAGAAGGTTTTTCTATCTCTGTCTTCTGAAAATATGTTTAATGAATTTGCAAATATTAATTTCAAATGTGTTTTGTAATAAGGGGGACTTTTTGAATGAGTAGAATTACGATGAATGGGAACAGCTGGTCAAGTTGAACACTTGTACATTTCCTGGGTTAAATTAGCATGTCAATTTTACAGAAATATGTTTAAAACAATAGCATGCATATTCATTTACTAATTATAGTTACCTCTTGTTAATGGCTCTTTGCTACTGATTGGGTATTTTAATTTTTTTAAACTGAATTTCCTGTTTGTTAACAGTCTTGTGAAGTCTCAGAATTATGAGATGAAATCACTTAACTTGATTTTCAGTTTAATGAATGTACCAAATTCCTTATGCAGTAGCTTTCTTGGTTTTCATTTTTTACCAGCTGTTCACTTTTCAGATGTATTTTTACATAAATCAGCTCCACAGATATTATGAGTTGAATAATTTTAAGAAAAAAAGGCTACAGTTGTAAATATAGCTGTTTTAGAATCAGGGCTGAAAGCCTCATTGAAAATATTCAGCATTTGTCCTAGTAGAATAATAATTAAGTTTCACAGATATTTAGAAAATGTCTGTTTTGAGAATGACCTTCGACTTCTGCCTAATATAATAAAATGCTGCTCAGTCTGTCTAATGTCCTTAGCTCTTTCAGCATGCAAGTTTAATAGCTTCTCCAATCCAAGGTATGAAGGGGTATTAATTAAAAACCAGTAAGATAGTGCAGAAGCCACTTTATGCATAACATCTGGTTGTTCATTCATTAAGGTTTCTTTCAAAGAGTTTCATATAAAACTGGTTTAGTTCTAACTGCTGTTTACCGTCTGTGAGAAGTTTGCATATTTTATTCTTGTATGAACAATTTTTATCTTTCTATGCTTAAAATGCTCCTTAAACTGCTGCTCTAAACTGATTGCAGAGGCAGCATTTACCCTTACCCCATGGCCTAGGTTGTGGCTAAAAATAGGTCTAAAACAGACCAGTTCACTTCACTGGCAGCAAATAAAATTAAACTGCATTTGTTCTTAAACAACACCTGTATTTGTGAAAAAATAAAGAGGGTTCATTATACTTTAAAGATAGCAACTCAGATTTTTTTCTAGCTGATGAAAGACAACATTTCTTTTATAGAATTCAGCTGTAATCTAAAGAAATGTCCTTTATGGAGGGATTGATGTATATAAAGCGGCTATGAGGAGGTGCAAAGCTGAAAGGTGGACTGCAGCAATGTTTTGTAAATTATCAGTGCTTTATGTGCATCTACAAATAGTTTACTTATATATGACCTCTGTACTTGACTACATTACTATTCCATATTTTACAAATGAAACAGTTTTTAATCCTCAACAAATGCATATAAACTGTGAATAAAATGATTATAAGATGTGCTGCAGTATTATTTCCAACAACTACAATGCTGTACACTTACCCTAGCATTGTTTACAATATAAAAGCTATCCTCTCTAAAGTTGAGGACCAAAAAAAAGAGAATAAAAATATCCTAATACCTCTAACTCTTGCAGAGAGCTGCAGTTTGCCTGCAAACGAGAAAAGCAGTACAATCTGAATTGGATTCTTTTAGCATTATGTGGGGTGGAATGTCACACCTCTAGCTGTCTACATATATCCTTGCATTTCAAAGCATTTTCTGAAAAATCAACTTAAATATCTCCCCACCTGTAAACATTTTGTGAACAATAAACCCTATTAAAACTCTACAAATAGCGATCTTATCAGTAGGAAATATTCCTTACAGTAATAATAGTGAGTGCATAAATGGTCTTTCCATGAATGCTATAATGTATTATAGTAAACACAAACCCATAATCATATTTTTGCTAAACATCAATAAATAATCTTTTGCAAATTGTGCAGCCTAGGCATATATATTGTTATAACACTTTGGCGATGTAAGTTACATAATTAAAAGAAATTCCTCTCTGAGCGCATGCTCATTAAGGTATTTACTAAAGTGTGACAATACCTCTCAACCTCTTAGTGCAAGAAATCTGTTCAAAGTCAAAAATAATGGGGGAACAAAGGCTCAAAAATAGGGACAGATTTTACATATTTCTCTTATAGACTTAGAAAGTTGCTAGAAAACAGGTTTTGCATTAACACGCATTTTCTGAATGATATGGAATCAGAAACTCAAATGTGTTTCATTATTTAGTGACTTCAGTCCTCAGTGATTTGCTAGCAAAACCACAATTTTTATGAGAAATAAACCAAAAATAGGAGACAAAAATCTGGACATTTTATAATCAGCAATGTAAATTAATTAAATAATATCAAGCACTGACTATTATCACTGTAAAGAATACTTCCTATTGATATTTTCTCTGTTATGAAAATATGAACACAGATATGAAAATATCAATAATATGTGCAAGCAGTGACTAATTTCTCTACTGAAGGGAATCCTTTTAGTAACACCTTGCTCTTTTTAATACTAGTTATTATTAGCTGGTAAGTAGTTTAGTTAAAGAAGTCAGTCTCAGAAAAGGTGTGGATGCCATAAGGTGCTATACGGAGCTATGGATATTAACTAAAAGCTTACAAAAATGCACTCAGGAGCGGCCTTAGGTCAACTGGTGCCTTAGGCAAAAGGGCTCCATGGTGCCCCTCACCACACCACCTGGTGCCCTCATCCTGATCTACCAACACCAAATAAGTACTGGAAAAGTGCCCCTACTAGAGCGGCGCCCTAGGCGGCCGCCTAGTTGGCCTATGCCTAAGGCTGGCTATAAATGCACTACAGGCTTGAATGAGTTAAATGTTATAGAAAAAGGTACACAGCAAAATACCACAGTGTGACTAATAGCAATGCTGTACTTTTAAAGTTATTAATACTGTATATCATTTCCATTGGTTCTTGCAGAGTTTTCCTTTTCGCCCTATTACTCGTTCTGCTGACTTGCCCCTCATTGGTTTGTTGTCTGCCCACCTTATTATTGTCCCATCTCCATCAGTACATAAAAGAACAAAACAAGTTAGATTTAATCTACATTTTCCCCAAAAGCTATACAAGTGAAGGACCATTTAAATATGTTGATTTATTCTTTAGCTTGCAAAAATATTTTAAAATATGTTCCTTTCCCAGATAAAAAAACAATGTTGAAATGGGGCTTATTTTCCTAAGGAGTCAATCTTCATAAAAATGTCTGTTTTTATTTATTTTTATGACAAAGTTCTGCAATGACTAAATAAAGTGAATACTTAAGTGAATTTAATGAAGCTAGCTTAAAATGGTTGCCTGTTTGAGGAAATGAGATGTTTTATGAGAAAATAAATCAAGAATGGAATCCATCTTGAATTAAAATGGAGTCTAGGTCCATGTGATTTAAAATGTTATTTCTTCTCCTGACATAAGTATATTATCATGCTTTGTTAGCTTAGCTAAACAGAAATAGAATTAATTATTTATTAGTTATTCAGAATGATCAAGGTTATGGTAACAAAGCAAGAGGATGTACTGTCAGCAGGATCTTTCAAAAATGTATTATTCTTTCTGGTCAGTCAGCTAAAACTATATAATTGTTGCATTTATACTGTGTGATTTTATTATAAAAATAAGAGCTCTCCATTTTCTCAGGGAGACAGATGTTTATTTCAATAAAGAGATTACTTGCTGTGCTGAAGTCTGAGTTTTGTATTTTTCCTTAACACGTGTCAATATGTTGAATGGAAATTTATTTGACAGTATGTATAGATGGGGAAAAAGCATTTAGGTTTATAAACTTTATTTGTCAAATGCAGAAAGTTCAAGATTATGGTAAATGGGATTGGGGTGAGAATGTGCATTCATCTGCATGTGGGATAGAGTTAGAGTTTGGATTAAGACGGGGATAGATTTAGTGGTGTGTGTGTGTGTGTGTGTGTGTGTGTGTGTGTGTGTGTGTGTGTGTGTGTGTGTGTGTGTGTGTGTGTGTGTCTGTGTGTCTGTGTGTGTGAGAGTGCTGATGTAAATCATGTATGTCTGTATGTCTTGTTGAGTTGTGGTGTTAGGGAAGGAGGTTTTCATTAGGTAAGGTGTAGGGTTAGGGCCTGGTACACATTAATAAATATGGGCAGAGAATCTGCCCATCCTTACTAATGTTTATTAACTTTAACTCTAACCCTACCCTACCTGCCCTAACCACAGCTCTACACTTTACCTTATGAAAAACCCTTTGCTGAACACTAATATTGTTCAGACAAATTTGGTCTGAAGTGATTGCTAGAGTTTGGATAAAATGATCGGCAAAGGAAACAATTTGTTTTCTGTTTCCGATCATTTGATAGATCATTTATTTTTATTTTTTTCTGCTAAGGTGTCTTATGTAGTGCTGGCGCTGATTTATTGTGTTTTGATACTTTTGTACTTTGCTGGAGTGTTGTATAATCCTGAAAGCATATGTGTTATCATTCACATCATTGCAAAACATGTCAAAACTGGAACAATAAAAAATAGAGAAAAGGCTTTGACTATGAACGCTTTCTTAACCAGTTGGACAAAGTGACCAATGCAAGACAGAAATGGTAACCTTCCTTCTTAGAGAGGCCTAAAAATGCTTCAGCTGTGTTTTATACTGTAACCTCCACAGAACACACTTTGCTGATGGTGGCAGCTTTAGCTCGGAGAAGGTTCGATGCTTTGACTGAAGCCCAGTTGGCAGAGGCATTTGCAGGCAGTTACCAGTTGTAATGGTTATGGCAGGCAGTTATCTTGCCTTTTGTATTATGCAGATATGCTTCATACTGAGTGATACATGCACAGAGATCTGCATGTACCTAAGTTGTCCAAGGTATGAGTATGTCATACCTGTGCATCTCTGTCAGACAAAAATAATGATGTTTAATGTTCTCTTGTATAGCTTAATTATTGACTGAACAAATGAAAGCAATTTATTTTTTAACATTAACAAGATAAATTCAGCTCAGTGGTGCACAAATGGAATGGAGATCTCTGAAAACAATCTTTACTTATTACCAAAAGTCAAGTACAAAACACACAGCTAGTGCTATTACAGTATTAACTGGTCATTATGTTAATTTATTTATTTGTTCATTTGTATAATTTATGCATTTGTATTTGTTTATTGGGCAAGAAGACTCATTTACTAAGCCTTTTCAGCCATGACCCAAGGTCTAACAGCAAAATGATCATAAACCATAAAATGTGGGAGCACTAGCGGTAATTTTTGGATTTGTTACTTGATTTTCTGTCAAGAATTTGTGCCGCTGTCTCCACGCTATGGAGAATGTCGAAATAGAACTTGATTACAATCCAGAAGCAAGTATGAATTTACCTACTATAGAGGCATTCCTACCACCTAAAAATAATCCACTACTTACACTTGACTTTGCAGATATTAGTAGTGTAAGAATGCCAAGGAATGAACCTGGGGTTAATATGACTGAGTTCTTTGAACTTATTAAAGAACTAGAAAACAATCTATACAAATTACAAAGACTATCCTGGCAAAGAAAACACCTACAGGCATGCATTCACTTCAAGATTATACCTAGAGGAATGAGAGTTCTTTGTATGCCTACGTATGGCCAAGTATACCCCAATCTATTAAGAAAATGGCAGAATTTGAATCTTGAACTTGGCTATAAATATATAGATTTGTTACTTGAACATTTTGAACCGATTGAGACAGAACTTCGTATGAAGACTGACTCATTATATCAGACACTAACAGAGCGGTTCAAAACTGATATCTGTATACAGAAATTAAATGACATCTCGACTCAAATACGCTTATATGGAGAGAAACTTAAAAGTATAAAACAACGCAAATTGACTCGTGATGTACAAGATTTTAAATCAGGGAATATCTTTGTATGGCCGAGAACTGTTGGTAACACCATTCGTAATATTCCGCCTGATACTGTCTCAGATGGGGCTACTGAACCGGAAGCTGAAGGAGAGAGTAATTTGAATTTGGCGCCACAACCTAGCACTGCTCATAAAATTTAACCCCTTTTTAAAACTCCCGGAACCCTCCCCCCCCCTGGTTTTGGAACAATTCCCAAATGGCAATGTTTTTCCAAAAATCCGTTAGCTTTTTTTCTTTTGATTTTCTAACACATCGAACTGATAGTGAAAAAGAAAGTTGAAAGCAATGCAACAGGACAGGCATTCAAATGCATGATGGCCCAAAAGAGAAATAAGCTTCAGTGGCTTAAAGCAAGGATAGGAATGAAAACATTTACCTTTGTTCTGAATGAGAATGATGAAGGGTATGGAAGGTGAATAGAGAGACCAAATACCTGCACACATGGCTTACTCTCAACAGGAAAAGGGCACCCTTAGAACAGAGGTAGCACAGTTCAAATATTTCTCAGGAGCAAAAACCTAAGAAGAATAAGGGTTGCAGAAGGTTTTTCTATCTCTGTCTTCTGAAAATATGTTTAATGAATTTGCAAATATTAATTTCAAATGTATTTTGTAATAAGGGGGACTTTTTGAATGAGTAGAATTACGATGAATGGGAACAGCTGGTCAAGTTGAACACATGTACATTTCCTGGGTTAAATTAGCATGTCAATTTTACAGAAATATGTTTAAAACAATAGCATGCATATTCATTTACTATAGTTACCTCTTGTTAATGGCTCTTTGCTACTGATTGGGTATTTTAATTTTTTTAAACTGAATTTCCTGTTTGTTAACAGTCTTGTGAAGTCTCAGAATTATGAGATGAAATCACTTAACTTGATTTTCAGTTTAATGAATGTACCAAATTCCTTATGCAGTAGCTTTCTTGGTTTTCATTTTTTACCAGCTGTTCACTTTTCAGATGTATTTTTACATAAATCAGCTCCACAGATATTATGAGTTGAATAATTTTAAGAAAAAAAGGCTACAATTGTAAATATAGCTGTTTTAGAATCAGGGCTGAAAGCCTCATTGAAAATGTTCAGCATTTGTCCTAGTAGAATAATAATTGTTTCACAGATATTTAGAAAATGTCTGTTTTGAGAATGACCTTCGACTTCTGCCTAATATAATAAAATGCTGCTCAGTCTGTCTAATGTCCTTAGCTCTTTCAGCATGCAAGTTTAATAGCTTCTCCAATCCAAGGTATGAAGGGGTATTAATTAAAAACCAGTAAGATAGTGCAGAAGCCACTTTATGCATAACATCTGGTTGTTCATTCATTAAGGTTTCTTTCAAAGAGTTTCATATAAAACTGGTTTAGTTCTAACTGCTGTTTACCGTCTGTGAGAAGTTTGCATATTTTATTCTTGTATGAACAATTTTTATCTTTCTATGCTTAAAATGCTCCTTAAACTGCTGCTCTAAACTGATTGCAGAGGCAGCATTTACCCTTACCCCATGGCCTAGGTTGTGGCTAAAAATAGGTCTAAAACAGACCAGTTCACTTCACTGGCAGCAAATAAAATTAAACTGCATTTGTTCTTAAACAACACCTGTATTTGTGAAAAAATAAAGAGGGTTCATTATACTTTAAAGATAGCAACTCAGATTTTTTCTAGCTGATGAAAGGCAACATTTCTTTTACAGAATTCAGCTGTAATCTAAAGAAATGTCCTTTATGGAGGGATTGATGTATATAAAGCGGCTATGAGGAGGTGCAAAGCTGAAAGGTGGACTGCAGCAATGTTTTGTAAATTATCAGTGCTTTATGTGCATCTACAAATAGTTTACTTATATATGACCTCTGTACTTGACTACATTACTATTCCATATTTTACAAATGAAACAGTTTTTAATCCTCAACAAATGCATATAAAGTGTGAATAAAATGATTATAAGATGTGCTGCAGTATTATTTCCAACAACTACAATGCTGTACACTTACCCTAGCATTGTTTACAATATAAAAGCTATCCTCTTTAAAGTTGAGGACCAAAAAAAAAGAGAATAAAAATATCCTAATACCTCTAACTCTTGCAGAGAGTTGCAGTTTGCCTGCAAACGAGAAAAGCAGTACAATCTGAATTGGATTCTTTTAGCATTATGTGGGGTGGAATGTCACACCTCTAGCTGTCTACATATATCCTTGCATTTCAAAGCATTTTCTGAAAAATCAACTTAAATATCTCCCCACCTGTAAACATTTTGTGAACAATAAAACCTATTAAAACTCTACAAATAGCGATCTTATCAGTAGGAAATATTCCTTACAGTAATAATAGTGAGTGCATAAATGGTCTTTCCATGAATGCTATAATGTATTATTGTAAACACAAACCCATAATCATATTTTTGTTAAACATCAATAAATAATCTTTTGCAAATTGTGCAGCCTAGACATATATATTGTTATAACACTTTGGCGATGTAAGTTACATAATTAAAAGAAATTCCTCTCTGAGCGCATGCTCATTAAGGTATTTACTAAAGTGTGACAATACCTCTCAACCTCTTAGTGCAAGAAATCTGTTCAAAGTCAAAATAATGGGGAACAAAGGCTCAAAATAGGGACAGATTTTTACATATTTCTCTTATAGACTTAGAAAGTTGCTAGAAAACAGGTTTTGCATTAACACGCATTTTCTGAATGATATGGAATCAGAAACTCAAATGTGTTTCATTATTTAGTGACTTCAGTCCTCAGTGATTTGCTAGCAAAACCACAATTTTTATGAGAAATAAACCAAAAATAGGAGACAAAAATCTGGACATTCTATAATCAGCAATGTAAATTAATTAAATAATATCAAGCACTGACTATTATCACTGTAAAGAATACTTCCTATTGATATTTTCTCTGTTATGAAAATATGAACACAGATATGAAAATATCAATAATATGTGCAAGCAGTGACTAATTTCTCTACTGAAGGGAATCCTTTTAGTAACACCTTGCTCTTTTTAATACTAGTTATTATTAGCTGGTAAGTAGGTGGCCACGGTGGTGCAGTGGTTAGCATTGCCGCCTCACAGCAAGAGGTTCTCCGGTTCGATCCTCGGCTGGGGTGCCTTCTGTGCGGAGTCTGCATGTCCTCCCTGTGGTCGCGTGGGTTTCCTCCGGGTGCTCCGGTTTCCTCCCACATCCCAAAGACATGCTGCAGGTGGATTGGACACTAAATTGGCCCTAGGTGTGCGTGTGAGTGTGCCTTCTGTGGAAGGTTGGGCGCTGGGCTGGCAACTCGACACCGTAAAACTCCACTGCCAATTAATGTGCGGACAAGGTGATCCGCTGTGGTGACCCCTAACCGGGAAAAAGCCGAAAGAAGAAGAAGATTAGCTGGTAAGTAGTTTAGTTAAAGAAGTCAGTCTCAGAAAAGGTGTGGATGCCATAAGGTGCTATACGGAGCTATGGATATTAACTGAAAGCTTACAAAAATGCACTCAGGAGCGACCTTAGGTCAACTGGTGCCTTAGGCAAAAGGGCTCCATGGCGCCCCTCACCACACCACCTGGTGCCCTCATCCTGATCTACCAACACCAAATAAGTACTGGAAAAGTGCCCCTACTAGAGCGGCGCCCTAGGCGGCCGCCTAGTTGTCCTATGCCTAAGGCTGGCTATAAATGCACTACAGGCTTGAATGAGTTAAATGTTATAGAAAAAGGTACATAGCAAAATACCACAGTGTGACTAATAGCAATGCTGTACTTTTAAAGTTATTAATACTGTATATCATTTCCACTGGTTCTTGCAGAGTTTTCCTTTTCGCCCTATTACTCGTTCTGCTGACTTGCCCCTCATTGGTTTGTTGTCTGCCCACCTTATTATTGTCCCATCTCCATCAGTACATAAAAGAACAAAACAAGTTAGATTTAATCTACATTTTCCCCAAAAGCTATACAAGTGAAGGACCATTTAAATATGTTGATTTATTCTTTAGCTTGCAAAAATATTTTAAAATATGTTCCTTTCCCAGATAAAAAAACAATGTTGAAATGGGGCTTATTTTCCTAAGGAGTCAATCTTCATAAAATGTCTGTTTTTATTTATTTTTATGACAAAGTTCTGCAATGACTAAATAAAGTGAATACTTAAGTGAATTTAATGAAGCTAGCTTAAAATGGTTGCCTGTTTGAGAAAATGAGATGTTTTATGAGAAAATAAATCAAGAATGGAATCCATCTTGAATTAAAATGGAGTCTAGGTCCATGTGATTTAAAATGTTATTTCTTCTCCTGACATAAGTATATTATCATGCTTTGTTAGCTTAGCTAAACAGAAATAGAATTAGTTATTTATTAGTTATTCAGAATGGCCAAGGTTATGGTAACAAAGCAAGAGGATGTACTGTCAGCAGGATCTTTCAAAAATGTATTATTCTTTCTGGTCAGTCAGCTAAAACTATATAATTGTTGCATTTATACCGTGTGATTTTATTATAAAAATAAGAGCTCTCCATTTTCTCAGGGAGACAGAAGTTTATTTCAATAAAGAGATTACTTGCTGTGCTGAAATCTGAGTATTGTATTTTTCCTTAACACGTGTCAATATGTTGAATGGAAATTTATTTGACAGTATGTATAGATGGGGAAAAAGCATTTAGGTTTATAAACTTTATTTGTCAAATGCAGAAAGTTCAAGATTATGGTAAATGGGATTGGGGTGAGAATGTGCATTCATCTGCATGTGGGATAGAGTTAGAGTTTGGATTAGGACGGGGATAGATTTAGTGGTGTGTGTGTGTGTGTGTGTGTGTGTGTGTGTGTGTGTGTGTGTGTGTGTGTGTGTGTGTGTGTGTGTGTGTGTGTCTGTGTGTCTGTGTGTGTGAGAGTGCTGATGTAAATCATGTATGTCTGTATGTCTTGTTGAGTTGTGGTGTTAGGGAAGGAGGTTTTCATTAGGTAAGGTGTAGGTTAGCCTGGTACACATTAATAAATATGGGCAGAGAATCTGCCCATCCTTACTAATGTTTATTAACTTTAACTCTAACCCTACCCTACCTGCCCTAACCACAGCTCTACACTTTACCTTATGAAAAACCCTTTGCTGAACACTAATATTGTTCAGACAAATTTGGTCTGAAGTGATTGCTAGGGTTTGGATAAAATGATCGGCAAAGGAAACAATTTGTTTTCTGTTTTCGATCATTTGCTAGATCATTTATTTTTATTTTTTTCTGCTAAGGTGTCTTATGTAGTGCTGGCACTGATTTATTGTGTTTTGATACTTTTGTACTTTGCTGGAGTGTTGTATAATCCTGAAAGCATATGTGTTATCATTCACATCATTGCAAAACATGTCAAAACTGGAACAATAAAAAATAGAGAAAAGGCTTTGACTATGAAAGCTTTCTTAACCAGTTGGACAAAGTGACCAATGCAAGACAGAAACGGTAACCTTCCTTCTTAGAGAGGCCTAAAAATGCTTCAGCTGTGTTTTATACTGTAACCTCCACAGAATACACTTTGCTGATGGTGGCAGCTTTAGCTCGGAGAAGGTTCAATGCTTTGACTGAAGCCCAGTTGGCAGAGGCATTTGCAGGCAGTTACCAGTTGTAATGGTTATGGCAGGCAGTTATCTTGCCTTTTGTATTATGCAGATATGCTTCATACTGAGTGATACATGCACAGAGATCTGCATGTACCTAAGTTGTCCAAGGTATGAGTATGTCATACCTCTGCATCTCTGTCAGACAAAAATAATGATGTTTAATGTTCTCTTGTATAGCTTAATTATTGACTGAACAAATGAAAGCAATTTATTTTTTAACATTAACAAGATAAATTCAGCTCAGTGGTGCACATATGGAATGGAGATCTCTGAAAACAATCTTTACTTATTACCAAAAGTCAAGTACAAAATACACAGCTAGTGCTATTACAGTATTAACTGGTCATTATGGTAATTTATTTATTTGTTCATTTGTATACTTTATGCATTTGTATTTGTTTATTGGGCAAGAAGACTCATTTACTAAGCCTTTTCAGCCATGACCAAAGGTCTAACAGCAAAATGATCATAAACCATAAAATGTTAAAGTTCATGAAAGTTGAGATTTAGAAACATATTCTGAGTTATGGTCAGCAACTGTGTGAGGAACACACATACTGAGCATGAATGGGGGAGACTGACCAAAGTAGCTGGCCATGATGTATGCTAACGGGTAGTATAATACATGGTAATGAGCAACATTATCACAATGAGGGATTCAGAGGTTGCAAATGAGGATAAGCAATATGGCTGAGCAATTCAAAAAATATATATTCTGTGACTGCAGGTGTAGGCTCCAGCAGAATTCATCACCATAGAATCCTGGAGTTACAGGGTGAATAGTGGAACAGCATTAGGAGAATCCACAGCATTAACAAACCTGGACATGTAAAAGGCTGTATTCACCTCTGGTCATCATGATAATGCATATTGTTGCCCTCAGAGGTGCTATGTCATCCGACTACACTTAACATTTCATGCCATTCATGACAGTGAAAGAGAATCACCATGCAAGAGCTGGTCAAGATGTCTTGCACGCATCTGCAAGCCTGTGAGAGTTGTAGATTATCTATCCATGTGAATATCATGATGTGTGACCTTGAGAATTCTAGCTGCAGGAACCTTTCCTTGTTAGTATCCCAGACATTTCCACAAGGATATTGCACTGATTCCTTGATGCTATGCTTCAGCATGTGGGTAATGGATTTGCTTCCTCATACAGAAGAGAATCAACACCATGTAGGACTTTTATGGCATAATCCATTTCCCTGAGGTACGGGGGGCCATGATAAATATAGGAACGAACCAAACCACAATCAATCAATATCATTAATATATACAAATAGTCTCTACCTTGATAGTGGTTCATTCATGTAGGAATATCTATGTATTTTATTGTTTGTATGACATGATTTTTAGTGTTTCAGTGTTTTTGTTTATGTAGCTTTAAGATGTTGTATTTGATTACTATTGGAGGTTGAGTAATTAATTTTTGTATAAATGGTCTTTGTTAATGGCTCCTATTAACTCTGATGATGCCATTTGTGGATGGTGAAAGCGCTAGGTTTGTGGAGCTACATTAAATCTACTGAAGTGCGGTTTGGTTCGTTTCTTTCAACTTTGTGCGTATTTATTAGTTTTTTGCCCATTGGGTTATTTGTTTTGGTACATTGAAACATAGGCTCCATCTTGGTAAACTGGGAAGAAGGTTCATTAACCATAACAAGTTACTACTCCATCAACTATGAGGTGGCAAGTAAAGCACAGGATATCATTTGCAATGTGTCTGCAGGCCACCCAGGCAGTACCCATGACTTCCACATGTGGCAAGCATGTCATTCATATCAACATTTTGTACAGAGTGATTTTCCCAGGGACATCTTATTAGTGATGACAAATATGTCCTGGAACCATGGTTAATTACACCAATCAGAAATTCTTACACCATGGTAGACAAAGTCTACAATGGTGCCCTGCTGCAAACCCAGGTCATCACTGAACAAGTATTTGGCCAGCTGAAGCCATGCTTTCACTGTGTACATATATCTGGTGGTGCCCTGCAGTATGACCCTGGCACATATATAAAGACATTCTCACAATGTGCAATGCTGCACAAGATAATACTGAGGAAGCAGGGAGTATGTTTGCAAGATGAGAGTGTCCCACCAAAGTATGGAGGTGAATTATGATGAGGAGAATGAAGAGGGGCCAGCAGTAGTGGAGGATCATTCAAGACGAAGGTGACTACAGTATGCCATGGCACTGGCTAAGAGGTAGTAGTCAGCCCAATACTATAGGCTAGATTAAAGCATTTATAGAATAAAAGTGATGGATGCAAGATTACCACCAAGCTGTGTGTATCCATGCATAGGCTGGCCACACTGTGCATAAGACAAACAACAAAGTTCTGAGGGAAGGGCACAATTATCATCATTTCTGCAGGTGGAGGGGTCACAATGTGCAGTGTTTTTCACAGTGAAATGTGAGGGTGATGGTCCACCTGACATAAACTTTGTGCTGTGAATGTAAGATGTGGTTTGGGGTGAAGCCTAAGGCAAACTGCTCTGAGAAGGGGCACTGCTACAATGTGCATGCATGTGTGTGCATCTGGGAATTGAATGTGTATCTGCATGTGTCTGCTGGGACACAGCCTCTGCAGATTTTTCAGCACAGTGCAGACAGCTATATGGACAGGTCCAGGGCAACCAGTAGAGAAGTGTGTGAACCCTGTTTACACCCCTGCCCAAGGGGGCATCCTCATCTTGAAGGATTACAAGCAATAACAAGCTCTTGCCTAGAGGTAGGAATACTTCATGAATGAAAGTGATGGGTTATACAAAAGATGTCCATGGCATCAGCCCCATTCATGTCTCGCTCTATTCATCCTCAAACTAGATAGTGGAATGGAAGTGATGACACTGTGTGTGTCTGACCTAGGTCTCCCATACTCACAGTGGCCCTCAACACTTGAGACAGACATACCTGTCAACTGTCCAGATTTTTGCCTCATATTTTTGATTGCTTGACCACATCAGCTGTAGATAAATCCAGCATTACCCACACCCAGTTATGAGTTATTGCTTAAGCATAGCATATAGTGGTAGAACATAATAAGATAGACCTTACCTTCTGTAGGTGTTCTTTTACTTTGAAGCCCTAATGTTCCTACATAACAAAGGAAACTGCATTTAATTATATTCATCACACGACACTGATAGAATGCATTCACTTACAGTGTTATAGATCTACACCTAGGGCATCTCCAATGGAGATTCTAGGGGTATGATGCAATTCTGCTCTGAGATCCAGCACACTACTGTCACTACCGTAGAATACTGATGTATCTGGTTCCCCAAGCAGATAGATGAAGAACTCCTCCATCTCAGTTAGTAGTAGTTCAGCTAATAAACCACCGTCTGATACCCTATATTTTGTGCCTGGCAGTCAGCATGCTTTCTGTAGCATATATCATGTCAGTGGACCAATGTCTGATCTGCTTGTAGGCCCAGCCCTGACCAACAACACTGATATCATTAACTGCATCCCACCAGGCATGGTCATTGTATGCCCAGTCAGGTTTTTCTTGGCTAAACATCTGCCGATCATGCAGACAGAGGGCCTGCAACAAGATTTAATTTGCTGTTTGGGAGAACTTGACCTTCTGAGGTTTCTGTGTGCTCCACATTATGTTCTTTGTGGAAAGAATATTGCTTGTGAGGATATGGACATGGATGCATTTCTTACAGGCAAGTTTATACAGCCTACTGCTCTATGTGGACCTGCTATGTATCCATAAAATGCTCATGTCATTTTCAACACACATATGTATAACTATGTTCACTCCTCATGTACTGCTGCAACACCCCCCACCCCCATTAAGGTAAGATAACCAGTATACATGTCATGTTCTGCCTGCATTTAACATCTTCAGATAAAGGACTCCCTTCAAACAACCCATCTACTTTTCTATATGCGATACCTGCCTGTGGCAGACATTGCATTTGTCACGACATTCACTGCCTGCGCCTGCATGCATAGACACTTAGTCTTTGTATCATTATGGATACATATCTCAGTTATTGAAGGGTGCATAACCTGTAGAAGGGTAGACTGTCTGCAGGTTGAGTTTGGATTCTTCAGTCAGGGTGGGAGTATTGATGTCCTACCATGCAGACACACATACCTATTGTGTGTTTCCTGCATTACAGGGGTGTTACTGCCAAGATTGCTGATATTTTGTAGATTGTGTAGGTATTATACAACAAGTTGTAATGCAGATAGTGTCAGGTAGGCACACTACATATATAACATGCCTTAGCAATCATCTCCACTAGTGTTTATCAGCAGTTGTGATACTTACTGCTGTTGTATCACCACACTTCCACAAAACAAAACTTTCCTTTCATAGTGCCTTTATATACATAAGTGAATAAATGCACAACTGCAGTTAAACTAATCATGTAATCTACTGTGGCCTTTACCAAGGAATGAACACAAATTTATACAATAGCAGATATATCTGTTGCCTGCATAATCTTTTCTTTGGTATCACATTGACTATATGCATGAATGCTAAAATGTATGCTTTGCAACTTTAGTGCTGCATTGATCCATCCATTCTAGTCATTTGACCTGAGGTAACTTTGCCTTTTGATTGCTACAACTGATTTGAGTGCACTTTTCCTTCTGCTGTAGCTTACAAATGGTAGTACTATTTTTCTTGCATAGGCAGCTAGTAAAACAAGCACCTGATGAAACCAGAACAGTGAGGCTGTTGGCTGCAAGTAGGGGTTATATCACATAAATATGAGGCTTTGAGTATACTGCTTATGTTAATAAGTGCCCATCTCATGAATGTTTCTAAATTGTTTATTCTGTATTTCTCAGCTGCAGGCATAGTCACTGTAAGAAACTCTCTCAGGATCATGTACCTGCATGAGTCCTTGCAGAGCACAGTGAAAATGTATGGGCAGGTTAGTGATTCCAACAAGGACACCATACAATATACTTGGCATTTGCAGCCAATGGAGGCACTAAAGAGTATGTCTGCTTGCATAATTAAATCTCATAGAGGTAATGCATGTATTTTATGCCATTTTCACACCTGTGTGGCTCCTTGACATGCTACCATTATACATACACCACCAGAGATCAAGCTACTGGAAAGCCATATGTTGTGTGACATGTGAGGAAACACACAGCAACCATAATTGTGAGAAGCCAGCCATAATTCTGTAGAATGAAACCTGGTGAATTGCTATGGCTTTTGACTGCTCTACGTGTGTGGCAAGATATCCAATTAGTACAACAAGGAATCTAAAATAATGCTGCATATGCAGCAGTGGGACCAGTGGGAGCACCTATTTGGGAATCATTTGAAGTTCCACAGTATAAGATGGATGCCTGGCACTGTCTTACCAGAGCAGTTTCACATACCACTGACATACATCACTGGTGAACAGTGCAGGCACCACTGCAATGACCATAAAGGTCCCTTCCTCACCTTCAGAGACAAAGGAAGAAAATATCAGAGTAATGGCACTTGGGATGTGTTTTATTTGTCGAGTCTACATCCAGATGTTACGATTTCAAAGGGACTTTATGAATTGCAAATTAGAGACAGAAGTTGCAGTACATGTAATATGTGCAACTTTATGTCTGAGGATGATTACATAGAAGTTACTGGTAACAGAGTTAAATTATGTGATACTAATATTTGTAATAGTAAAAAATGTGGTGTATATAATTAAGTGTCTCTGTGGAGCATGTTATTTTGGAGAAATAAAAATGAATTTTTCCATTAGTTTAAAAGAACATTGAAGGAACATCAAAAAACAAGTGACAAATAGTCTGCTGGCTTAACATTTCTGAGCTTTCAAAATAGCAATTATAGTGGAGTTAAAGCATGGATTGTATATTGTTACAAAAATAAGGAATGTATTTATGGTGATATAAAAAAAAACATTCTGCTTTATAAAGAAATGTGTATTAGCTGTATTGCAATATAATACTTTGAAGTTATCTGGGTTAAACAAGGAACTGAATTGGTATGCTGTGAATTAAATTTTAATTAATTGATTTGTTATTGGTCCTATTGATAACTGGGGTGGGAAGTCTTCTTTTTAAATTACATTGTATGCTAATGTTTTCATTTCCTGTGAATGCATTTTAAGCCAAGTTGCTAGTAGAGTGTTATTAAATAATTATTTGTGCCATCAAGTCTGTTCTTTTATTAGATATTTTAAGAGTAATAGTTATAAATAATTTTAAAAGGCAGCATGCAAAGAATATTGTCTCCCTGTTTTGAACAGGAAGCCATTTAGACCCTTTTTGTAACTCGAAGTGGTGCATTTGAGAGTCTGCTAACAATGAAACTACATATTCAATTTACACACTATTCAACATTATTATAACAGCAATGATTTACAAGTATGAAATCAAGTTAGCAAAGCACACAAAACCATGCTGACAAAAGAGAGTCAGATTTCATGTAATATTCCTTTAAAAGGGAAAAAAAACATTGCATGTTTGATAATTTACGGAACTGAACTTAAACAAATAAGGTTTATAACTGCAGAATTCCTATACTGATTGAATAATTCACTCATAAAGTAAAACCAGGACCATACTTAATTCCATTTGCTGTATATATTATGGCAAAAGGCTTGCTAGGTAAGGACATTATTTCTGGTAGTAACTTATGTATAAAATTAAAATAAGTAACAACATATTGTATTACTAATACTGAACCAGCCACATATTTAATTTGCACAGTAATTCAACATGAAAGCAGTGTCATTAGAAAAATCTAATACGTTTATTATATGCTGAAATAAATCTTTAACTACATGCTTTTTAAGTGTCAAAACTAAGTACTTAAAGAGAAGCTCAACTAAAAGCATAATTTCAAACAAATGCTATTCTAATTTAATTTGAAAGGTTACTTTCTTTTCAATAAAAAATAAAATCTCAACATTTTGTTAATTTAAACTGAAGCATTTAAAATTTTAACATCACATGAGAGTTTTTGTTCAGGAATGACACCCAAGTATTTTGTACCAGCCTCAACCTTAAAGTTTATTAGCAACTGTAACAGAAGTTGGTACAATCTTTTTAAATGGTTCATATGTTCATACTAAGCTTTCCGTTGAAATGCATTAAGATACAGAGCAGCAACACTTCTTGATACTGACATATATCAGTTACTGGTAAAATTATTATTTCTGCATACTGTAGGCATGATTACCCATAAAAAAAGCATATAAGTTAGAGTAGGGAGATAGGGCTTTTAATCATTTGGAATCATTTAGGCTGTGTAGCTCTGAAGTGTGAAGCCCAGAAGTACTTTTTTCAGAATGCGTTGGCATCTTTCATAGGTTCATAGGTTCATAGGTTTATACTAGGCTATCTGCCCTAAGGCATTTATAAGCCTAGCCCAAATTATTGTGGCTTACGCCACCCCTTATATGAAAAAAATACTGTGCCCATTAGTTTGTTGTGCCTCTGTCCAGCAGTGACCCAGAGATGATTCCCGGGGTAAACCTACGATCTCCCATCCACAGGTCTAGATTTCTCTTGAACAGAGTCAGCGAGGTGCTCTGCCTCACATGGACCGGGATTTTATTCCACAGCATAGGGAGTCTCTGAGTGATAAATCTATCCCTCCAGCACGTCCTATTTATATCCGTGCTAAGGTTTAAGTCGCTTGCTCTAGTGGTTTTGGTGGATTTGGATTTTTGAGGTGGAGCATGTCCATTAATTCCGGGTTGGACATGGCCTTGTATGTCAGGCACATGTCACCTCTGAGCAGACGGTATGCGACTGAATAGAGCTGGAGTTTCTTCAATCTGGCAGCATATGACAGATTTTGGAGTCCCTTTATCCTTTTGGTGAGGAACTTTTGGGGTCTCTCCAATTGCTGCAGATGTCGGGTGAGATACATCCCGAATGGGGCATTGTACTCGATCATTGGTCTGATAAGTGAAGAGTACAGGGGAACAATGACCTCACTAGATCTGGATGTGAATCCCTTCATGATCAGGTGGGCAATGTAGAAGGTCTTTCTAACCACTTTAGCAATGTGAGTGTCAAAAGAAAGGCCACTGTCAACCTGGGTCCCCAGGTCCCTGATAACCTCTTCTGTGCTTAGTGGATTGCCACCTATATGGTAGCTTGGGGTTACCTTGTTTTTCCCGAAGGGTATGACTATACATTTTTTGGAGTTTAACTTCAGGCCATGGCTCTGGCACCAGCTATCTGTTTCCGTGAGTCCCTTCTGAAGGATATCAGTGTCCGATGCACTTTCCACTATGGCGTTTGCAGTCATCTGCAAACTTTGTCAGCCAAAGTCCTCCCATGTTGGCCTGTACTTCTGAAGTAGATGCCAAACAATAGGGCCAAGGACCGAGCCCTGTGGGACACCACTTGTGACCGGCTTGGAGTCTGACACAGCGCCAGCAACTCTAACCCTGTGGGTTCTGTCCTTAAGCCAGTTTGCAACCCATCTTGTGACATATGGGTTTACATTTAAGCTGGTAAGTTTTCTACAATACCCAAGTGGGGTATTGTGTAAGCCTTTGCAAGGTCAAGGTAGGCTGTATGGACTGCCTTTCCCTCATCAATGGCCTTGGTGACTATTTCAAGAAGTCGACCAAGTTCAAAAGGCATGATCTTCCCTTGACAAAGCCAAACTGGGTCGGGTCCAATGTCTGCAAGTCCCCTATATCTTTGTTTATGAGCTCCATTATGATCCTCTCCATAGCTTTGCAGACTAGACTTGTTAAGCTTATGGGCGGTAATTACCAGGGTCCGTGCCACCTTTGTGGAGTGGGACCACAGTTGCCGTGCCACTCCTTGGGCACGATCCTGTGGTAAGGCTGAGATTAAACAGCTGCCTTATGTGCGGGTTTAATTCCTCATTTAGCTCGTGTAGCACACAGCCGGGACACCATCCGGTCCCATTGATGCTGTGTTTTTAGCTTTAGAGAGCAGCTTTCACCTATTTGAGATGTCCGGGAGGCTACACTCGGCTGGGATAGTTATCTCTCCTTTAGGGGAGAGGGGTGAAGTTTGCACTGAACCTGTCTGCCAGTATGTTGGCAATGTCTGTGGGTTCAGTGATTTTTGTATCATTTTGGACTAATTCTGAGCATATCTGTGAGTTTCCACCCAGGTTCCTAACATAGCTGAAAAAGGCCTTATGATTGTCCTTTGAATCCATGGCAATTTTTCTCTCAAAATTGGCCTTAGTTGATTTTATGAGTGCTCGTATTTTTTACTAATAATGATCAGGGTGACTTCCCTTTTATGGATTTTGTTCTATCATGTAATAGCTTTCTCCTCTTATTGTAAAGTTTGTTAATGGCTGGGGTCCACCAGACTGGACGTTTGCCCTTTGTGGAAAGAGTCTTGGTTTTATTTGGGATTGCCTGATCCATGCAGTCCTGGAGGTGTTCATAGAAGGCATTTGTAAGGGCTTCCGCAGCTTGGGTTGTGGTTTCCTCTGACTCAGGGGCCTGGAAGGATACCACACCAGTCTTGAGTAGTGTGAAGTTTGCTTTAGAGAAGTTCTTCACTATGGTCTTTTGTTTGGGGTGGGGGGGATGTGGATTTCCAGTGAGATTAGTTTATGATCAGATCTCACCAATGAGGGATATACTTCGGTGTGGAGCATTTTGTCCCCATGTTTGTGACAATGAGATCTAGTATATTTTCTCCTCTCGTGGGAACAGTGACTAGCTGTTCCATGGCATTTGAATTTATGAACTCCAGGAACCGTTGGGCTAGAAAGTTAGGGCTTGAGTAATGTTCCCAGTCTATATTCGGTAGTTGAAGTCACCCAATATGATGGTGTTTGGAGATACATTTATACCCTCCAGTGTCTTCAGGAAGGCTGTGTGGGGTTCCTGAGTTTGAGAGGGTGGCCTGTAGCATGCTACAATTTGTAGAGCAGTTTTGCCTATTGTTAGTTGCACCTGGATGGTTTCCGGAGCTTCATGCGTTGCCACCAACCTGGAGGTGTGAGTATCCTTTATGAATATGGATACACCCCCTCCTTTTGTGGAGTGGTCCGGGTTTTGGGGCTGGAACGCATGATATGAGGTAAAACCTAATAGTGCCGGGTGCTCTCAGGAGCCTTGAACCAGGTTTCAGTTACAGCACAGACATCGATGTTCTCCATACTGAGAAGGGCCTCGAGTGCGTGCATTTTGAGATTTAGACTTCTGGCATTGAGCAGCATTACCCTCAATTTCTTCCCATTTTTGTTTTCTAGGGTGGTAGGTTTAGAATTTGAGCCTTGCCTAAAAAAGGCACTATGGGGGTGGCAAGAGCCTTAGCCAATATCCGGAATCCCAGGGGTGACAGGTGCAAGCCGTCCCTTTCGAAGCGTGGCTTGTCAAGCATGTCATCCCAGGCAGACAGACACTGGATCCCCTTTGAATGACACCAGACATTAAGCCAATTGTTAAAGCTGATCATCTTGTCTCTATATTGTGGCATCATTCTTGGTGAAGGAAGGATACTGCTCAGGGTTAGGGTCATACCTGCCTGGGCTACATAATCAGAGAGCTCCTCTATGTCTCTTTTCATGCAGTCCAGGGAGGTACGTCTCAGGTCGTTCACACCAGCATGGACAATGACTGTGTCATATTTGTACTTGCTGTGGAGTGACCCAAGTGCTTGTGTTATGTGGCAGATTCTAGCCCGATAGGCAGCTTACTGTGACCCTCTCCTTGTTCAGCCTGGTGAGTGGGACGTCAGTGTGTCTGACTATGGAGTCACCTATGACAAGTATGTTTGGTGTTGTATTTGGCCTTAAGGGCTGTGACTGCTTTGCACACTGCTTTTGTGGTTTATGTGTTGCTTGTGGGGTGTCTTGAGGTAGCAGTTGTTTGGGTGTCTGCTTTGGAGGCCTCTGCTGTTTAGGTAAATTTTACTCAGAGCCTCCGGTATGTCTTTGTGTGTTTATGTGTTTGATTCAGTGGAGTGGTAGCATTATGTGAGGCTGGTTTTGTGGTGTGTGTAGTTGCCTTCTCCTCCTGTCTGGTCTTGCCAGTCCTGAGTTGAGAGAGCTCAGCCTCCAGTTTGGCTAAATAGCTGCATCTCTCGCAAGTATTTGTGTTATGTGGGAGGAGGAGAGGGTTGTCTGTGTACATGAGGCAGTTATAACATTGCCTCAAGATTCCCAGATTCACCAGCTGGACCGAGAGGAGATTGACAACTGACCTTTGGACATGCTAGAATAATATTGGGAAATCCTTAATTGAAAACAAGGGCCAGTGGGGAGTGAGGGTGTAGTGCTTTTAATTTTTAGTGCTGACTTATATAATTGCTTTAGTGAGCAAGTGCCAGGTAACTTGAGTGCAATGTGATACAAGTAACTAAATGCAAAACGACAAACAGTAACTTTCTTTCAAGTGAAACAAGGAAATAAGTACAGTAAGCAATGCAGATATCACTAGTGATCCACAGAAGCTGAGAAGTTATAGGTGAATTAGCTTCCAGGGAAATAACAAGCAAACAAACAACAAGTATATAAACAAAGCTAGATTCAGTAGGCCTGGATCTAGTCTATGCTAGAGCAAACAAGGTGAACCAATTTCAGTAAGATACAGTTCAAATATTCAGGCACTATAAACCTTTAACCAGAAAATTCCCAGCTCAGAAGGGCAGAGTCCAGCCTCTTCTCCCACAAGAGTGCAGTCCACGAACCTTCTTAATGTAAAATAACTGGCCTGAAGCCCAAGTGCCTAAACCAGAACTAATACACTTGGACACTGGGCTCTCAATCAGCAGTTCCCAACTTAGAAGGATGAAAGCTACCTGTCCTGCCACCACAGTGCTTGCCACAAACCTTCCTAATGTAAAACAACTGGTCTGAAGCCCAAGTGCTTAATCCAAAAGACTTGAATGATAGCTACACTTTAATCAAGTTACAACCAAGCAGTAATAAATACCATTGAATACTTTAGAGAATGTCTGGATTAGTGCTCAAGTTACACAAACAAAGCTAGATCCAGCAGGCCCGAATCCAGTCTATGCCACAGCAAACAAGGCGCACCAACTTCAGTAAGAAACAGTTCAGATATGCATGCACTATAAGCCTTTAACCAGAAATTCCCAGCTCAGAAGGGCAGAGTCCAGCCTCTCCTCCCACAAGAGTGCAGACCACGAACCCTCTTAATGTAAAATAACTGGCTTGAAAGCCCAAGTGCTTAAACCAGAATTAATACACTTTTAGAATAACAGACACTGAGCCCTCAATCAGCAGTTCTCAACCTAGAAGGATGTAAGCTACCTGTTCTGCCACAACAGTGCAGACCACAAACCTCTCAGTGCAAAACAACTAACTGGTCCAAGCCCAAGTGTTTAAACCAAAAGGCTTAGAATGAGTTACACCAAGCAGTAATAAATACAATTGAGTATTTTAAGATGATGCAAAAGTAAAAAGAAGTAGGTAAAAACACAAGTACAGTAAAAGCAGATGAAATTTTTTTTTTTTTTTTTTTTCTGAACAAGTGCTGAGATCAAAGAAACAGATTTGAGTGCTGAAACTAGAAAACTGGCTAGTTACAAGAAAAAAAAACAAGCTAGAAGGCTTCCCTCAAACACAGAAGGGCTGGGGGCTCAGAAGCCTACAAATAGTCTGTACCACTTAACAAGAAAGGCAGGAAATAAGCTTAATTTTTTTTTTTTTTCTATTTCCCAGATGCTCTCTTTGTACACAGTAGGAGTGCCTGAAATCAGAATATGATCTCACTGCACTCAGTTGAGTGAGCAAATGAGATGGGCCCAGAGGCAGGCTGAGGGGCGGGCAGTTTCAATGCCACTAAGATTAACACCAAAACAAAAACAGGGCGGGTGGGTGGGAATAACTGAAGAGCAGAATAACCAGTTAAAAATTCCTTCAACACTCCTTCATACACAGTTTAAATCAATTTAAATACTGTATTTTTTAAAAGAAAAAGTGCATAAAAAGGTACTTAAATTCTCTTATATGTCCAGTTGAATATAACCAAGTTCTTAGCTTGCCAAGCTGAAGTTTTAAAGCAGGAATTATTTCACATGCACCAGTTAAGTCGATCAAGGGACTTTGTGAGGTACATTTTAAAATAGGCATTCTATTTATGGGTAGTCCAAATGAGGGAAGAGTACAGAATGTCCATGAGATCTACAGGAGTTACATGTATAAATCAGCTGAGCAAGGTAGTAGAAGCTCTTAATAACTATGGTGATCAAAAGAAAGATTGTTTTCAACACAGAACCCAAGTCCTGTATAATAATACCATTTTAGAGGGATATCAGCAATGTGCTATGAGAATAGGTTGATGCCTTTTTTGGCATTTAAAATGTGTCTGTGACTGACACATCATGTGTTTGTCTAGTCCAGACTGTGATGGACTATCTTTGTGTTCAAGAAGAATTTGACAATCCCACCTAGTTTGTCATCATCAGTAGACTTAGCCACAGTGACTTGAGATCTGTTTTCATTTCTAGGAAGTAGATGCTGAACAGCAAGTGTACAAGGTCAAAACCCTGTGGAACCACACTGTTGAAAGTCCTCCACTCGAGGAGGTACCATTTACCATAATGATGTAGGTCTGTCAGGGATCCAACGGGTTATCCAGTGCACAACATATAAGTTTATGGACTTCCTAATTAAAGTCTGATTGTTACTGTGATGTCCCCCTCTGGTTCAGTAATCAAGAAGCTTGAATCCTCACCACTGATACTGTAGAGGAACATTCAGTTGGAACAAAAATGGATGCACCCATTATTTCTGGATGCAGCTCTCTACATCAAGTACAATTTCCGTTAAGCACACACAGGTAACACACTCAGCCTGGGTCTGGGTTTCTCTCTCTGTCTCTCCCAAGGTCCCCAACAAGGCTCCACACTGTCACAGCAGTAGAGTTAAGCCCTCGGCCGAGTATGAAACCAGTGCCTCATGTCCCTGTTGCAAGTAGCTGACACACACATTTTTTGAGATTTGATTTGCACACACAGACACACACACACACACACACGCACACACACACACACACATGGAAAAGGCTGGCACAGGTTTACTAGCTATGCCCCCTTCTGTCCAGACTATAAGGTAGTTACTGCCACCAGACACTCCCAAGCCAGCTACTCTAAGGCTTTTACAAGAATACCCAATTATACTGAGTGAAATTAATATTAATACGAATGGTAGTTTGACCAATGCAATAAGGCTTTCAGGAGTGGCCACAGAGTCACAAAACAGATATGAATACTCTCAAAGGTTAAAATATTCCCTAAAGGAACAGTCACAATGAAAAGTTTATATTTAATAATAAATAATAAAATAACATGAAAATACTAAATATCTATTTAAAATAAACACCAGAGTTTCAACCACAGGAAATATTAAAATAACACAGATGACTAGATTCACACAGATATAGAAAAAAAAAGTACTTAACTAATTTCACTATTTTTCCTGACTAATCTAAAGAGTTACTATTCCCTGGTTACTTACTACAGCAAGGCAAAATGAAGTGGGTGAGAGATCCTTCTATGTCAGGTTCCAAGAAATAGAATGCCCTGAGACTTCAGTCTCACCTAATATTGAACATTATTTTAGTAATGGATTCCAGAATGACATCACATACATCTGGTCATCTGATTTCTGGTTTCCATGCAACTCCCCTTTGATAGAAGCTGTCAGGATGTAGCATACAGATGTCAATAATACACACACGCAGCCTTGTTAAGATCTGCTGCGACTCCTAGAAGCCATAAAATCATAAAACACTTCAACTCTTCCTACAGTTGCTAATAAACTATACTTCTTACGGACATTGAGTCTCAGGCTTCATTCAAAACCGTAAGATAACATCTTTATGGCCTAGCCCCACTAATTAAATTTCTTACTATTTTTAAAGTTTGAGATTAACCTCTTCTCTTCCAGTATCCTCTGTCAAAACATATACATTTAAACAGTTACAATAACGCATGTATATTTCTTTTTTTGTCCAGCAGAAAACACTGTTGATACATTATTAACACAAGCAACTTTACAAATTAATTTTCAACGCAAGCATCTGTACAAATCAGTTTGATATGCAAATGACATAATTCTTTGCAAAATTCCAGCTAGCTGTGCTGGCATATGTTACACATCCACTGCCCTACTTCTCCTGGCATAGCTGGCAATACCTCACATCATCAAAGTTATGTTACTGCCTTACATACAGTAATTACACTAACTCTGCAACTGCAACTGCATTATCATAGAGAAAAGTGACATCCCCAAGATAATGCAGTATCAATTTTTAGTGCAATACCCCTTGAACCGCACATGAGTAATTTAGAATAAGAGAGTCAATCATTAATGTATCAATGTTAAGTCTTGAACCTGGGATTTTGTTATGTTGAAATGATTTTATCTATGATACAAGCAAGTCTAATGGTGTCAGAATGCCTTGGCAAGGTCAAAATGTATATTATGGACTGTCAAGCCCTCATCCAGGACTTCAGTGACCCTTTCACTGAAATCAACTAGGTTTAGAAGACATACTTTACTTTAAAAAATCCATATTGGTTTGGGTCTAAAGTTTGTAGGTCACACAAATTATTATCAACAATAATTATATGATTCAATAACATACTGACAATACTTGTGACGATAACAGGTGTATGTTTTTCAGGGTCTGTCATAGATCCACTCTTGTGTAATGACCACTCTCCATATTTCAGGGACATAACCCATGCAGGAACTTAAATTGAAGAGGTTTATGAGGGATTTAGCTATATGATACTTAACACTTAGAACTGCGGTGGTGGTGCTGCGGTAGCGTTGTCGCCTCACAGTAAGACTCTGTCCGATTCGATTCTCAGCTAGACCGTCTTCTGCATGAAGACATGCGTGAATGGGTGTACCTTCATTGAAGGTTGTGTGTCAGGGCTGGTAACTCAGCACGTAAAAATCAACTACCAATCATTAGCGGACCGGAGTTCCGCTGTGGCGACCCCTAACTGGGAAAAGCCGAAAGACACAACAACATACTTAACACTTAGAAGCAGACAGCCAATAATATGATTAGGTCCCACAGAGACAATATTTTTGGTTTTAGATGAGTATATAACTTAGTCAAATATGATTCTGAGAGATGGGATGGTTAGTAGTGTGCTGAAAATGTGGCAGGGTTGGGACATGAAATTACCAATGAATTTGTCTGCAAGCAAATTAGCAATAAATTTAGGATCAGATTGGGAGACACCACTAGGGATATGTTTGTAATGTAATGAATATTATTTCCTTTTCTTTACCCATGTGTGCCCCCCCCCCCCCCCGATCACCATCAGATATCTGGGTACACAGTTCTTAACTTAAATCTCCTCAGTACTACTTTCTGTAGCTAGGACCTCAGCAATGGTAGGTTGGGAAGGGGAAGTGGAGTGAAGCAGCTTGCAGTATTACATATGCTTGTCTTGTAACCTAGTAGATTTTAGGATCTATTAACTGGGGAGAGCTAGTGATATTCTGAGCATTACTGTGTGTAATGCTAGCTATCACTGACCCCCCCTCCCACCACTCTGAAGTTAATGACAATCAAATCCATGATTTTGGAACAACCTCCCATCACTAGGGATGTGTCCTTATCATGAACAGATACAGTCTCCTTATCATGAACAGACACACCCTCCTTCTCATCAGGAGCAGGCAAAGCTGCTGCTTCCAATGCCTCCCTCCCTCACTGACTCCTCTAGTGCCTAAGTCACTACTTGATCTCAGGTCATCTGGGTCATAGTGAGGGTTCAGTGTCTCTATACCACAGGTCCATTATTTTCAAGTTTCCTAATGTGACTAAAGAAGGCCATGCGGTTATTATTATAACAGACAGTGGCCCTAAACATGCATACCTGATCATGCACAACTTGATGGTGTACCTTACAGTTTTACTTATTAGTTTTAAGTCCTATTTATGTTAGGAGAGTTGGAATGTGTTATAAATAACATGAAGTTTCTTCTTTTTGATGTAAAGCTTGATAAAATGAAAGTTTCACTATACAGGATTGTTTCTGAATTTACCATTTTTTTATGGTGGAGGCAGATAGGTTTCTTACCACATCTGTTCATAAGATAACATAATTCAGAGGAATATGCAATAGCATCCTGTACTGGTTTATTTAGAGAAACACACCATTTATAGTTGTCAAGAGTGTCTGTAAACAGGGGATTTGTTTTGTAGTAATAAAATATTCTTTATAAGTGTCAAAGTGTATTTTAATGAAGAAAGTTACTGCTAGGTGATCAGATTGTAACAATGAAGAAGTAAATACAAGAAAGTGAGACGTTAGTAAGGATAAGGTCAAGAAGATTATCAGTCCTGGTGGGAAGGGGAATAATTTTGTTAAGGGAATTAGCATTAATACAATTCTGGAATTTGAGCATATTTATTGCTCACTGCATAAGGATGCCATTTTATAGTGGGGTAGCTAAAATCACACATAAGAGTTCATAAGTAAGTGCTAGTCTAGCTGCTCTTGTGTGCAATTTAAGCCTAGCCAAGTTCCTTTTCAAAGGAAAGAATCAAACCCTCTACCTTGTGTCAGTGAGGTGAACACTTTAACCATTATATAGTGACAATCTCTGAAAGTATATTTGATTTGATGGTGAGTTTTTGATCCTAGGTAATTAGCATGTTAATATGGAGGGTATAGTATGGTATTAGGCATGATTTGGCACAAAACAATAGGGTCCCTAATTTACATGGATACCTGCCCCTACAACACCATGTGGTTCTGAATGCATGGAAATGATGCATAATGGTAAGGAGGGTGTACTGCTTTTGCACTTGAATCAAATCTCTGTAACTCCACAGGCATGTATATTATTAAGCAAAGGAAGGTCTTAACCACAGATATTTTGCTGTTCAACAGTCTAATACTAAGCATTACTACTTTGATACTGAAAGAATTACAATTCAATATGTGGACAGGCCGATGAGTGCGACTTTGCCTAAAATGCAATTTCTGGACAGCAAATTTTGTTAGTAAGTGAAAAAACATGCAATGAGAAGTGCATTTTTAGACAATAAGTGTTCATTAACCACCTTATTTCATATAGACAAATGCTGGATTCCCCGGTAATGACACCAATAAACTGAACAATGAAGTAAATTATTTTATCTCTGAACTTGGGCATCAGTTTTGGTGATAGTATAACTCTTCTCAGCACCAGTGACCTTTTTTGTCCTTGTAGCTGTGGGAGAAGAGCTTAAAAGTGTCCCTCTTCATCTCTTCCAGGGTGGAGCACCTAAGATTGTTCATTCCCACATGGACAACCAAAAGGTCATAAATATATATATATATATATATATATATATATATATATATATATATATATATATGACAGTGAATAGCCCTGACAGTGCTTGTTGCATTTCTAAGCTTAGCACCAGGGAGAAGTAACTCTGTTTGCAGTCTGTTGAGTGCAGTGTCAGAGTACTTAACTCTCGTTAACCAATAATGAGGGTTTTGCAATTACCAGAGGTGAGAAGTATTGCAGATTTGGTGATTTGTGATAGAGGCAGATATGCAGAGAGATGCATGTAAATCCCTGGGAAGCTGAGATTTGTTAAGCGGGAATCTGGAGGCTTAGAGATTATTTTTTCTAACAATCTCATCATACAGATGTAGAATGTCATTCTCCTGTTTACTGACACCAGGTGTTGAGAGAGAAACATCTAGATTAAGTTAGTATCTTCATCTCTTGCATAGGGAATTGGAGTGGTGCCAGTAAATATCACTGACTCAAAACTTACAGCACTAGAAGCCTAGTGAGGGAAGAGGCATGAGCAAACCATGAGACCACAGTGGTAGGAGAAGTACTGGCTTTACTGGTGGAATTAAGCAGGGGTTGCCGAGAATGAGAAACAGCAGTGATCAGCCTATCAGCAAAATAGTCTCACTAATTCCAGGGGGATCCTATGAAGCAGTTTACAGGCTCTCTTTGTAGTGATTGGTAGGCAGTCAGAAGGCTATGAATCAATGTATCTCTTCTGATTCTCTCAAGTAGGAGCTGAACAGCAGCACTTACATCAAGCTGGTTCCCAAGAAGCAGTTCACAGGCTCCCAGTGACTGGGAGTCTCATCAAAGATGTTGCAGATTTTAAAGGTAAGCTTAAAATGGTTTTAATGCTGTAGATATTGCTGTGTGCATCTAGTAGGTTGGAAGATAAAGGGTAACCGGAGCTTTAATAGTTTACGGGGAATGTCTTTCTAATGTGATTTTATGGTGCTTCACTACTATTAGATAAGGCATTTCTAAAGTCAAGTTTACAAAAAGAGCAGGCAACTCAAGAGCCATTGCCTTTAAAAGAACAAAAATGACAGGGTGGGCAGGGTGGTAAGAAACCAAAATTTGGTTATATATTAGTTTTGAGTAGCAGCTCACATAGATTAAAAGTTGCCCTATTCTGCTTACCTAAAATTAAAATATGTTTGCTTATTTATGCATGCATTCATTTGCATTTGGTTACCAGAAAGGTCCATCAGAGTAA